>NW_006922209.1:973817-982873 GCF_000298275.1 Orycteropus afer afer
TTAGAGTTACTCCCTGCTGATCTCGGCCACAGCACGTGGAAGATAACAGACTTTAGAATAGGCTGAGAATTGCAAACCAAGAATTTGTAAGGATGAGGCAGGAGAGCAGTATTCCTGAGTGTGAGATTCAGAATGGTCAAAACTGTGGCGGTAATCCATGGGGGCATTAGACTACACGTGGCGTGAAGACTGTGTGGGAATAGTCCCCAGAAAGCAAACCATGCTTGTATTCCTTACAAGTGGCATGGCATGAGAAAGCTGGAAATTCTTCTTCCTGTAGATCCTTGACATGTTACCATCTTCAGAAGAAATGAATGCCAAGTCTAGGGCTCGTCATTGGGAAAGGTGAAGTGGGATAACACAAGTAAATTTTTTAAAGATTCCAAGAGTGAACATGGATTAGAGGACAGTTTTAGGGATTGCAGGTTTACCCTCCAAAATGGAAGACCACGTGAGGAAGGGACATCTCCCGTGGGGCATGTCATGGTCGAGGCAACAGGCAGATGCTGACTCCTCATCATCTCAGAGCAGCACCTCAGTGCAAACAGATTTGAAAGCGCTTCATTCGCTCAGCAAGTATTCGTTGGTCACTTCTGTGTACCAGGCACTGTTGTAGGGTCTTTTTATTGTTACTGGGTGATACTGAGTCAGTTCAACTCATAGCATTCTGCGTACAACAGAACGAAACACGGCTCGGTCCCGCACCATCCTGCCAGTTGTTGAGCCCATTGTTCGCACCCATTGTTGCAGCCACTGTGCCACTCCATCTCACTGAGGGTCTTCCTCTTTTTCAGTGACCCTCTCCTTTACCAAGCATGATGTCCTTCTCCAGGGACTGGTCCCTCCTGATAACACGGAATGTCCAAAGTACATGAGACAAAATCTCACCATCGCCCTTCTAAGGAGCATTGTGGCTGTACTTCCAGAACACATGTGTCAGTTCTGGCAGTCCATGGTGTGTCCAGTATTCTTCACCAACACCGTAATTAAATGCATCTTCTTCAGTCTTCCTTATTCATTGTCCAGCTTTTGCATGCATGAGGCGATTAAAAATACCGTGGTTTAGTTCAGGTACACCTTAGTCTTCAAAGTGACATCTTTGCCTTTAACACTTTAAAGAGGTCGTTGGCAGCAGATTTGCCCAGTGCGATAGGTTGTTTGATTTCTTAACTGCTGCTTCCGTGGATATTGATTGTGGATCCAAGGAAAATAAAATCCTTCGCAGCTTCAGTCTTTTCTCTTTTTATCATGTTGTTGCTTATTGGTCCAGTTGTGAAGATTTTCGTTTTCTTTATGTTGAGGTACAAGCCATACTGAAGACGATAGTCTTTGATCTTCGTCATTAAGTGGTTCAAGTCCTCTTTACTTTGAGCAAGGAAAGGTATGTCATCTGCATATCACAGGTTGTTAAAAGTCTTCCTCCGATCCTGATACCACATTCTTCATATAGCCCATCTTCTTGGATTGTTTACACTGCATATGGATTGGATAAGTATGGGCTACAGTTTGGGAATTCAAAATGCCCACTTTTATGGAGCTTACCTGCTAGTGAGGAAAGCGTGGTTAGATACAGAGAGGAAGTTCTTACCTATAGGCATTCAAAAGTGATAGATCACGCCACTGAAAACCATTCTTTGACCATTTGAGGGAATGGTTCAGGAAGGAAGCAGCAGACTTTGCAGCTGGCTGGGCATAGAGAGTGGATAGTGGCAATGATGGTAGCTGTGCAGCCGCTCACAGCTCCTCTAGGTGTTTCCTGCTGGGTAGTGTCGCCTTGGAAACCCAAGGAGGAGGGGTCGCTGAGTTGGGTTTGACTCCACAGCAGTGAGTTTGTTTGTTTTTTGTTTTAGTGGGAGGAGGGGCTCTTTGCTGACACCTGAAACTATGTTGTGGTTGTTATGTGCCGTCAAGTCGGGCATGACTCATAGCGACCCCTCCTTGGGTTTCGGAGGCAGTGTCGCTACGGAAGTAGATTGCCCCATCTTCCTTCTGAGGAGTGGCTGGTGGGTTTGAACCGCCAGCCTTCTGGTTAGCAGTCAAGTGCCTTAGGCACTACGCCACCAGAGCTCCCGACACCTGAAACTATATGCCTCCTTATTTGTCTTATTCATGGGGTGACTGGGTATCAGTGATGGTTGACTTTGCAAAGGACTCTAGGGCCAGGGAACAGGGAAGAGCAAGATCCATAGGAACAAGTAATGTCATGGATTGAATTTTGTCCCCCCAGAATTTGTCAAATTGGCTGGGCCATGATTGTCAGTGGTTCAGAAGTTATGTAATGATGTATTGTGGCAGGTGTGTAATGATACCCCATGATGTGATCTAATGTGATAAGCCAATCAGGTATGAGAGGATTAAGATTAAGAGTAGCAGTACTCTTAGTCCCATCACAACCCTGATCAGATAGATGTAAGGAGAGCTTCCCTGGGGTGTGACCTGCAACATCTTTTATCTTCTAAGAGATGAAAGAGAGAGGCAAGCAGAGAAGGGGACCTACTACCACCAAGAAGGAGGAGCCGGGAGCAGAGTGTGTCCTTTGGATGCAGGGTCCCTGCACTGGGATCCTCCAAGGAACAGGAGACACAGATAGAAAGACTTGCCCTGAGCTAGCACTGAGCTCAGGGCTCTACAGAGCCTGCTAAACTGTCAGAGGATAAATTTCTGTTTGTTAAAGCAAAAAAAAAAATTCTTTGAATTTTGAAGTAGGTTCCATGTCTGAGGCATGAAATGTACGAGATAATCCTAGAATATCTTGTCCCAGAAAGCCAAGAAGCTGAAAAGATTGGAGTCTTTGTTGAAAGATGTAGAAGCCAACCTGAAAGGCCTCCTTTTGGTCACAAATGGAATAATTGACAGCAGAAAGAAAAATTGAAACAAATGTATTTAGTGAGTTCATAATGACACAATTTTCTTTATCACCATCAGAGATTGTTAGACCGTGAGCTCATAACTCTGAAAGCTAGAAAGGTAAAGAAGCATTTTATCCCTCCTTTCAACATGAAAGGAGCTGTGGTGGTGCAGTGGTTAAAGCATTTGATTGCTAACCAAAAGGTTGGTGGTTCAAACCCACCGGCTGCCCCATGGGAAAAAGATGAGGCGATCTGCTTCCGTAAGGATTTATAGCCTTGGAAGCCCTGTGGGGCACTTCTGTAGGGTCATTATGAGTCTTGTGTGGTCACTTTGAGTCAGAATTAACTTGATGGCAGTGGTTTGGTGGGGTGTTTCTGTTTTTGGTTCCATTATGAATCAAATTTCTTGGTAAGTACTGAGTAATGATGCAGAGTTCTTCTGTGTAGAATTCCAGCTCATAAATGAAAAGAAGTCAAATTAGAGAGCTACGATTTTGCAGCCTATAGTGCCTAAGGCACTGGACTGCTAACCAGAGGACTGGCGGTTCAAGCCCACCAGCAACTCCTCGGAAGGAAGACTGGGCAATCTACTTGCATAAAGATTTACTGGCTCGGAAACCCAAAGGAGGTTGCTGTGAGTCGGAATCGACTCGATGGCAGTGAGTTTGGGTTTTTTTGTTTGGTTGGGTTGGGTTGGTTTGGTTTGGTTTTTTACAGCCAGAAGGGACCAGTCCCTGGAGAAGGAGATCATGCTAGGTGTGGAGGGTCAGCAAAAAAGGGGAAGACCCTCAAGGAGATGGGTTGACACAGTGGTGGACACAGCACAGCAATGGTTGTGAGGATGGAACAGGACTGGGCCGTATCTTGTTCTGTTGTTCACATTGTCTCTGAGTTGAAACCGACTTCGACAGCACCTACCAACAGCAGTGTCACAATATACTGACGCTTCTGAGCGACCTGTTTTCCCCACTGTGCTTTCAATCCTGAGGGTCTGTGCCCTGTTTACCATCTGTTTTTAGCCTACAATGCTTGGCACATTAGAGGCATTTAAATATTTGTGACATAAATTAAAATATTCATATTTTATTATCGTATGAGTCTTGCTGTGTATTTGAGAAGTGATTTTACACCCTTGATTTACACTTAGGAGGTTCCCAGAGCAAATGGAGATGAGGCAGTTCTGGTAGCTACCCCTAGAATGCTAGTAGCACCCGCTAATCTGCCCTCTTTTCATGCAGTCTTTCCTCAGGTGGTTGCGTGTCCAGCTGCGTGTCCTCGCCCCCCAGCGGAGGTCCTGCCTCAGGAGGCCGCGGCGCCAGGTGTAACGCTCTGTGTGTCTTTTGCAGGTGCTGCCATGCTTACTGAGTCCCTTCTCTGTCCGCCTCTATCACCTTCCGTCAGTGACTGTCACCAGCATCCTGCAGCAGCTAATGAACCTACCTCAGAGCGCAGCTGCACCAGCACCCTCCAACCCTCACCTCGCTGCTGTGCTCCAGAACAAGGTGCTCTTGCCCTGTGGCATCCGTGAACTTGGCGGGGGTCTACCCTGGAGCATGCGATGGCTGCTGTAGCCGTAACGACTTGTGAAAAAGAAAAGCTGCTTTCAGTCAGGAGTTGCGTTGTACTGGAGCCTAGAAATGACAATGGCGTGAACAGAATCAGACAGGGTTTCACTGGTCGATTCTCTGAGGAGTGGGTGGCCCCTTCCTCCTCCTTCCTTCAACAAATGAATTCCACGTGTCTCCTGTAAGATAAGCCTGGTGGTATCGTGGCTCCACAGTCGTCAGGGGTCCCGGCATCTTCGGTTTCCCTCCCCCGCCTGCCTCAGCAGTGGCTTCTGTGTTCATGAGCCCTCATGGTCTGTGGTGGTTGTGGAAGCTGAGGTTCACTTTGTGTCAGGAAGGGTAAGATGGTAGGGGTTAGCTGTTTCCCCTCCTAATTTGGAGCTTTGCCAAAAATTCTAACCAACAACTTGTACTTAAATCTCAGTGGCCAGGACTTCATCACATGTCTCACCTGACTGCAGGGAAGGCTGCAAAATGGCAGCCTTTTTCATCCATTTCTGGGTCAGTAAATAAAGAAAAACTTAATCCCGAATTCTCTGTGGCCAGTACGGATTAATTTTTCCCCTGAGGTTGGGGTGAGGAGCGGCAGGGAGGGCTATAGCCACAGTAACTTGCTGTTGCCATCAGTTGTGCTTTATCAGGGGCTGCTGTACCCAGATACAGCCAGGAGGACGCGGCCTCTCAGTTCATGACTGTCCACTCTGTGCCCGACTTCACAGAAATGCAGCAGTGGAGTCCTTTTGATTTCGAGCCGTTCCCCGTTTAATGCCGAGGTGGCCTCAGCAGTGGTGGGGGAGGATCACGTGCGGTGTTGAGTTTGATCCCTTCTGTCTCCCCTTGTAGTTTGGCCTGTCACTGCTCCTCGTTGTCCTGAGCCGCGGGGAAGACCTACAGAGTTCAGAGCCTGCTGCCGAATCAACACAGAACAACCAGTGGTCAGTGTGGCTGTGTGTCTTCTCTTGTCTTACGTTCTGTTAGGTAACTTGTCCTGCTTTTTCTCATGTTGTTGTCACGGGTTTTCCCTATCAGGGCAGAGGTGATGTTCATGGCAGCCCGAGAGCTTCTGCAGATCCCCCAGGCAGCCCTAGCCAAGCCCATCTCCAAACCCACCAACCTGGTGTCCCTCTTTTCACGTTACATTGATCGACAGAAACTGAACTTGCTGGAGACGAAACTACAGTAAGTTTGAAACGGAAGCACATGTCACTAAAGTGGCACTTAGAGATGATGATGAGTTGGGGGAGGTGAAACTTGAATTTGATGGAAAAGATGAAAGACTTTGTGGAATATTTGACATCTCCCAGCTGTAAACACTGTTCTGGGTCAGTGGCACCTTCATAGAAGTTGACTAAATGCTAAGGGTAGAGAGAGGTCTCGGGTGTTTTGTCATGAGAGTTCTTAGAAGGACGTAACCTTAATGCAATGCAAAAGATGACTGTCTGTCTTGCTTCATTTATACAGATAACCTTCCTTTCGCTTTCTCTTTATGCCCTTAGGCTGGTTCAGGGGATACGATAAAAGATCTTCGAGTGTGTCCTGTCCCTCCTGGGCTGCCACCTGCACTGCTGCCGTCACCAACGGAGTGTTTCTAATGAGGGAGGGAAGGTAGCTTACTTCCCAAAACAAAGGTCTGGTGGGATCAGTTCCTGCTTACAGGGATCGTGTCTTAAGTGCCAGGTATTTCCCCACTGCTCTGTGACTCTGGCTGGGTGACACTTCTGCTGGTTTCTTCCTTACCTTCTGTGTTACAGTTCTGCATGCCCTACTTTTACTCAGTTCTTCTCAATTTTGCATTTTCTTTTGCATTTCCTAAAGACACAAATAGAATCTTTCCCTTTATCGTCCCACAGCACTACTCCAATTCAGAGTAGATTGTAGCCTGCCACCAGATGCCTTCCCTCATCCTATTGATCTCTCTTTTGTTGCCCCATATTAAGACTGTAGGAGAGCCAGTTAAGTAGAGATGGATAGGTGTCTACACACACACACACACACACACACACTCGGCACTCCCCTGTACCTACTTCCCTGTGGTCTCCGAGGGTTCTTAAAGAGTGAGTTTGGGCTTGGAACAATATTAAGTGACACATCCCTCCTCTAATTACAGGAGTTTTTAATTACAGCATTTCTAATCTGTTTCTCTTCCATCTTACAATTAATTTGGTGGGTTATGCTTGTTTTAATATAAACACAGGCTATGAGTACGTTGAATAAAATCAGAACTCTCACTTGGCTGATGCCCAGCACTAGACCGAGAGGTCCTTGTTCTGTTCCCCACTTGCATTTCTTTTTCTGTCCACCACAGTACAAACTGCACGTGGGTAAGCCTTTTCTTCCTGCTAAGACTGTGGTGTGCTTAGCCCATCCTCCCAGGTGCACACAGGCGCACCCAGGGTGACCCTCGCCTGGAGCCTGCTTCTGCAGCGCCACGTTTTGCACACTCACCTTGTCTTCCCGAGACGACTTAAGCAAGCCATGTTTCTACTTCTCTGTCCCCCATTTTTATTTGCTGTCACAGGTAGAAACCTCCAAGTAACTAGAAGCTAAGTGTGGCCTCTTTGCCCTCGTCCCCACACCGTGACCAGAACCACTGTCCCTGCTGCACCATCTCAGCCACATCCCCCTCGCAGGCAGCCAGGGGCCTGGTTTGAGCTCTAGCAGGGCAGCCCTCCGTGATCTTTTTCACTTCCCTTCTCCCATTCACCAGTCAAGCAGGATGAGGGGTTTTCATCCCAAGTGATTATAGCCCTCGAGAAAATGAAATCGGAATTAATTTTCCTGACTGTCCTAATCTACTCTTTGCTGTTCTCACCTTCTAGAATGTAGTGGGGAGGACAGGTGATGATATTTAAGAAGAATAACCGTTTTGCACATACACGTATTGTACAACAGTAAAACCCTCTGTTAGCAGCAGCTGTCTCTGTTCTCCGAGCGCTCTTCTGTGTCCGTCTCTCCTCACTGTAGCCCCAGGCTCCGCCAGCCCTTCCCGGCGACCTGCCCAGCGTCCCTCCGCCGTCATCTGCTGATCCTTGCCATCACCACCGATCAAGTGAACACTTGATTCTTGTTTCTCCCTCTCTGTGCATTATCTTTTTGTTTGGTTCTAATTAATGAGAATAAAAGTTTCTAAATCTACATTTTTTATAGGGTATTGTAAATAAAAACAAATTGTATACTTGAAAGCACATGTGCCTGCGTTTCTGCCTTCTTGCTGCTTCTCATCATGCTTTGGGATGCGTTTCCAGGAGGTAAACTGGTGGCCTCGCTGCTGAGGACTGACTGGTAAAGCTTCCTCTGCCTGACGTGTTGCCCTTTTTAATTTTGTGGTAAGCGAGGCAGGTAAAGATCTTCCAGAGCGTGGCCACTTCCGCTCAGGAACCTCTCAGGATGCATTTAGTAGACGCGCTGCAGTGTGTCCGCTCCATCCGTCAGGGCCTAGGCAGAGGTAACTGCTTTCCACTGACGTACACACAGGGTCACCTTGAGTCGCAGTCTACGTGGTGGAAGTGGGTTTGGTTTTTCTTTATTTTTTTATATATAGACTACTCTTTAGAGCAGTTTTGAGTTTACAGAAAACTTAAAAGTACAGAGTTCTCATATGCCTGTGTCCTCTCCCACACACACACACACTATTGCTACAGTTACTAACATCTTGGATTCCTGTGGTACATTTGTTACAAATGATGAACTGATAGTGATACATCATTATGAAAGTCTGTAATTTATATTAGGGTTCACATTTGTGTTGTTAGGTCTTGTGGGTTTTAACAAATGGTATAATGTCATGTGTCCATCCTGCTGTTACCATAGGGAATTGTTTCACTGCATTAAAAATGCCCTGAGGCCCACCTGTTCATCCCTCCTCCATCCCCACAAAATCCTGGAAGCCACAGGTCTTCCATTGTCTCTAGTTTTTCCTTTTCCAGAATTTCATATATATGAAAGTATACAGCTTTTCATTTTGGCTTCTTTTAACAGTACCTACTAAATGTTCCTCCATGATTTGTGATTCTATAGGTCATTTCTTTTTGTTGCTAAATAATACTCCATTATACGGATGTAACACAGTTTGTTGATCCACTCACCTATTAAAAGGACATCTTGGTTACTTCTAGTTTGGGGCAATTATGAAAAAAGTGCTGTAAATATTTGTGTGCAGGTTTTTATGTAAAAATACATTATCAACTCTTTTGGGTAAATACCTGGACATATGATTGCTGGATCATATGGGAAGACTATCCTTGGCTTTGTAAAGAACAGTCAGCCTGTATTGCTTGAGGCTGGAGGATCCCCCGAGACTATTGCTCTAGGATACTGCAGAGACTTTGAAACAAAATTATCCCTGAAGTCATATTAAAACAAACAAACAAAAAAAACAACTTCACTGAAAAAGCAAAGAACATCATCCTTAAGTATTATACTCTTTAAAATGCCTATATGAAGCTAAAGTGCCAATAAGAGTAATAAAACTCAATGCCGTCGAGTCGGATCTGACTCACAGCGACCCCTCCTTGGGTTTCCAAGACAGTATTACTACAAAAGTAGACTGCCCAACCTTTCTTCCGAGGAGTGGCTGGTGGGTTTGAACCACCAGCCTTTTGGTTAGCAGTCAAGTGCCTTAGGCACTATGCTACCAGAGTCC
>NW_006922209.1:989908-992612 GCF_000298275.1 Orycteropus afer afer
TTCCCAAACATTTCTCTCATTCTGTTGGCTGTCTTTTAACTCCTTGATACACAAAAGGTATTAATTTTTAAAGAAGTTTAATTTGTCTAGGCATTAGACTGTAAGGATCATACCAAATTAGGGAGAACATTGTGAAGAATGGGAATTCCAAAACACTTCATTGTGTTCATGAGGAACTTGTACATAGACCAAAAGGCCATTCAAAAAAACAAGGGGATACTGCTTGGTTTAAAATCAGGAAAAGTGTGTGTCAAGGCTGTACCTTTCCCCATATCTATTCAATCTGTATACTGAGCAAATAATCCAAGATCTGGACTATATGAAGAAGAATGCGGCATCAGGATTAGAGGAAAACTCATTAACAACCTGTAACATGCAAATGACACAACTTTGCTTGCTGAAAGTGTAGAAGACTTAAGGACTTACTAATAAAGCCCGCAGCCTTCAGTATGGATTACACCTCAACATAAAGAACAAAAATCTGCAGTAGCAACATCACAATAAATGGAGAAAAGATTGAAGTCATGGATTTCATTTTACTTGGATCCACAGTTAACACCCATAGAAGCAGCCATCAAGAATCACACAATGTACTTACATTGGACAAGTCTGCTGCAAAAGAC
This sequence comes from Orycteropus afer afer, assembly GCF_000298275.1. Taxonomy (NCBI): domain Eukaryota; kingdom Metazoa; phylum Chordata; class Mammalia; order Tubulidentata; family Orycteropodidae; genus Orycteropus; species Orycteropus afer. The sequence goes on from NW_006922209.1 coordinate 990,532, forward strand.
TCTTGAAATTGTTAGAGACTTTAAAGTGTTGATCACTTTGAAGACTGAGGCGCCTCTGACCCAAGCCATGGAATTGGCAATAGCATCATAGGCATGTGAGAGCTGGACAGTGAATAAAGACCACAGAAGGACTGATGCATTTGAATTGTGATGTTGGCAAAGAATATTAAATATACTATGGACAGCCAGAAGAATGAACAAATCTGTCTTGGAAGAAGTGCAGCCAGAATGCTCCTTAGAGGCAAGAATGGCCAGATGTCATCTCATACTTTGGTCATTTATCAGGAGGGACCAGTCCTGGAGAAAGAGAGAAATGCTTGGTAGAGGGTCAAGAAGAAAAGGGAAGACCTTCAACAAGATGGACTGACACAGTGGCTGCAACAGTGGGCTCAAGCAGAGCAAGGATTGGGAGGCTGGTGCGGGACCAGGCTGTGTTTCATTCTGTTGTATATAAGGTCACTATGAGTGGAAACCTGCTAGATGGCACCTAACAGCCTTTATTTTTTCTTGTGTTGCACATGTTTTTGGTAACATCCCAGGAAACCTTAAGTTTTAGCTCCACATCTAGTGCCCTGGCTGAAAGCAAGCTCCTATCAGGCAAAGTTATGGTAATGTCTTAGTCATAGCCAACCACCCTCAGGGAGCAAGTAGTTGGACCTGTGGGCTTGGGACCATGGTCTCAGGGAACATCAAGCTCAACTGGCATAAGACACTACACAAAAATGTTGTTCTACATCCTAATTTGGTGAGTAGCAACTGGGGTCTTAAAAGCTTGCAAGCAGCCATCTAGATGGGTCTCTCCTCATCCAGAGCAAAGAAGAATGAAAAAAACAAAAAATGCATGGACACAATTAGTCCAAGAGACTAGCTGACCATGCAAACCTCAGCCTGTATGACCATGAGAGCAGAACTAGATGGTGCCTGGCTACCACTGTCAACCACTTGGAAAGGGATGAATGCAGGAGATCCTGGATAGAGTGGGAGAACAGTGGAACAAAACTCAAAATCATAAAAATGACCAGGTTTACTGGTCTGATAGAGCCTGGTGAAACCTCAGAAACTATGGCCCCTAGTTACCCTTCAGGTCCGGAATTGAACTCACTCCCATGACTTTCAGCCAAATAATAGACAGGCATATAGGGTGGACATTTACACCAGGTAGATACACTCCTTGGAGCAATCAGTCATGGAAGAACAGAAGGGAAGTATTTGCACAGGCAGACAGTGCTGGGGGCAGGAATGCACAGGAAAGAAGGACACAGGGAAGAGGTAACTACAGGGATGAAGTGGGAAGAGAGCTGTTACATTGTGGGGAATTGCAGTCAATGTCATGAAACAAAATGTGGATGAACTGCTGCTGTATGGAAAATGAATGTGCTCTGTGAAAAAAGAAGGAGAAAGCTCCTATTCCTGGACCCAGGTTTCATGCCTGCTGAGAAGCTGCAAGACCTGAAGGACACATTTATAAACTCTTCTAGTTGGATCTTAAAGCCTTCATGTTCAGTCAGAAAATTAGACAATGTTAAAAAATTCCTTGGTATTAAGGAGCAGAAATGTTTTGAAGACTGAGGTGTGCCTGCCCCGAGCCATGGTGTTTTCAATCGCCTCATATGCCTGTGAGAGCTGGAAATGAATAAGGAAAACAGCAGAAGAATTGTTGCCTTTGAATTGCGGTATTGGCAGAGTATGTTAAATGTACCATGGACTGCTAGAAGAGTGAACAAATCTGTCTCAGAAGAAGTACAGCCAGAATGCTCCTTAGAAGTGAGAATGGCCAGACTTCATCTCTCATGCTTTGGTCATGTAGGAGGGACCAATTCCTGGAGAAGGATATCATGCTTGGGAGAATAGATGGTCTACAAGAGCAGGGAAGACCCTCAACAAGATGGGTTGACACGGTGGCTGCAACAGTGGTCTCATGCATGGCAATGATTGTGAGAGTGGTGTAGGACCAGGCAGTGTTTCCTTCTGTTATACATAGGGTCGCCATGAGTCAAAACCTAACCTTGATGGCACTTACCAACAAACTATGTCAAAAATTAATTGTTGTTGTTGTTGTTATGTGCCGTCGAGTCGGCCCC
>NW_006922209.1:992712-993820 GCF_000298275.1 Orycteropus afer afer
AAATGTTCAACTCATATGCCTGTCTTTTGTTTGGCTGGAAACCACAGGTGTGGGTTCAATTCCAGACCTGAAGGGCAGCTAGGGGCCATAGTCAATGGTTCCACCAGGCCCCCTCCATTTTTTTTTTACTCCAAATGATTTTGAGTTTTGTTCCACATTGTTGTTCTCCCTCTCTTTCAAGGATCTCCTACATAGATCCCCTTCCAAGTGGATGACAGTGGTAGCCAGGCACCATCCAGTTCTTCTGGTCTCATAGCCGTATAGGCTGCAGATGGGATGGTGTACCAGTCACTAGGACTAATTGTTTCCATGAATTTTGGTTTTCTTCATTCTTTGCTCTGAATGAGGAGAGACCCATCGTTGCATCTAGATGGCAGCTTGCTAGCTTTTAAGATTGGGAGTATGTTTTGATGTATTTTCACCAAAAAGAAAAAATAAAAAGATACATATAAATTATCTCCCAGCTCCACCTCCCGAAACATGTGCTTGAGTTTGGCCTAATTTTCAGCCAGTAGACTTTCATCAGAATGCCCCATGCACCATGAGGGAGACCAAGCCACCGCATTCTGAGTTTGATACGGAAAGAGGAGTGGATGCCATTTGTTCAGGAGGGCAGGGAAGCCATCAGGTGGAAAGCAGAGTGCGAGACTGAAGGGATCATACTTTTCCTCTTCACCTGACCAGGCTTAAATGCATGAATACCGTGATCCCTAACACATTATGTGGCTTTTAGGAAACAAACCTTTAATGAAAGAGTTCAGTGTCTTAAAATTATAGCATTGTTGCCTTTTGCCTTGGAGTGTCCCTCAGAGCAGGATGGGTCACCAGCAGCTCTACTGCAGCCACCCAGGGAAATTGGGCCAGGGTTCCCTCTCCTGCTACAGGTGCTCCAAGCAGCACAGCCTGATCCGGAACGGTCGCGGTATGTGCCGTCAGTGTTTCCCTCAGCACGCGGTCTTGATACACAGGGTTCATCAGGCTGCACTGAGTGATCATCCTTGAATGGGTGCAGTGTAATAAATTACTTCGTATGGCTTTTCTACCCATAAGTCATTGTAAACTCAGTGGTGGAATGAGCAACTGAGGAGCTCCTGATTGCTGAAGGTGT
>NW_006922209.1:994222-996629 GCF_000298275.1 Orycteropus afer afer
GAAAGGGCTGGAGGGAGGCAGCATGTCTGGCCTTGCAGTAATAGGCCTTGGGTTACTGCTGGTAAACCTGTCTTCCCCTTGCAGGGTTAGAGGAGGTCGGAACATGTGGCCTCCTTGCCGTTTTTGCAATGGGTTATCTGAGGCATCTACCCAACTAAAAAAACTACCCATTCTTTGAACATAAAATAAAAATCTTCAATTAAAAAATTCAAGCATTGTCTGCACCCCCTTCCATCTTGTTGCAGAGCTGTGGCTGCGAGTAGACAGCAGGTGTAGGGTGATGGCCTGTTCTTTGCTGGGTTACTTGCCAAATGCTGCACGTCAGGCTTTTCGGAGCCGCTTGTTCAGCTGGACCCTCTCGGCCCACCGGCTCAGCCAGTTTCATTCTCCAAGGAAATAATCTCAGTCTTGAGGTCTGGGAAGCATCTAGAGGGGGACAAAGTAGTCCGGGGGGCATGTGCTTTTGCCAACTGAACAGAAAATCTTTAAAATTGTTTGGACTTTGTCAATCTAAAGATTGAAATCTGCATACAACTTTATTTAAGAAATGTATCTCAAAATTCAAACCCCAGGTAAAACCACTAACAGTTTATTATCCTCCAAATGTACACATACGCATACATAGGTACAGAATGAATTATGTGTTTGCTTTCTTTTTCTTCTCCGTGTGTCATGGACACGGCTCAGTATACCACAGAGAGTGACCCTGTTCTTTTTAATGATTGTATCAAGTTCCACTGTGTGTCATTGTACCATAATTTATTTAACTGCTCTCCTATTGATAGGATTCACTTTTCAAATATTTCATGTCAGTCGTCATTGTTTAGCTGACAGTGAACAAAGGTGAACCCACAATATCATTTTAAATTCCTGTTACCATTCCACAGGGTACAGAGAACACTGACACTCATTTTCTAATGTCATCGTTTCCATAACCTTTGAAATACGGATGAGCAACCATAATTGTACTCCTTTTGTGATAAAGACTACCTAGCTGGTAAGGACTAGAACTCAAATTTATCCCTTTTTGTTTTGTTTTTGTGGTAAATATAACAAAATTTTGCCATTTTAACCATTTTTTCGTTCGATTCATTGACATTATGTCCGCCAGTTGTGCAACCATCACCACTATATGTTCCCAAATGTTCTCATCACTGCAGACAAACTCAGTACCCTGCAGGCAGTAACTCCTCTTCCCTCCTGCCCAAGCCAGGTAGCCACTAATACACTGTACGACTTCTGTCTCTATGCATTTGCCTGTTTAGGTGTTTTATGTGGTGAGATCATACAGAATTCGTCTTCCTGTGTCTGTTTCTTTCACTGAGCATAGTGTTCAAGATTCGTTCCTATCATAGCTTGTATCCCAGAACTTCATTTCTCTTTATGCCTAATTAATGTTCCAACTTGATGGCACATAACAACAACAATGTTCCATTGTATGTGTTTACCACATTTTGTTTAATCCATTTATCTGTGTTAATGGACACTCGGATTTTCCACCTTTTAGCTATTGTGAAAAATACTGCAGTGAACATTGGTGTCCAAGTATCTGTTTGAGTCCTTGATTTCAAGTTATTTGGGTATATGCCAAGGAGGACAATTGCTAGGTTATATGGTTATTCTATGTTTAATTTTTTGAGGAACCTGCAAACTCTTTTCCACAGCATCTACGCCATTTTACGTTCCCCCAGCAATGTACTAGGTTTCCAGTTCCTTCACATCCTTGCCTGAACTTGTTTTCTGGTTTTTTTCAGTCTGATAATAGCCATCATTTGCTAACCAGAAGGTCGGTGACGACCCACCAGCTGCTGTGCAGGAGGAAGATGTGGCAATCTACATCCATAAAGACTGATAGCCTTGGGAACCCAATGGGGGTCGCTATGAGTAGGAATCAACTCGATGGCAGTGCATTTTGTTGGTTTTAGTGTGTATGTTATTGTTGTTGTTGTTGTTTGCCGTCGAGTCGGCCCCGACTCATAGCGACCCCTCCTTGGGTTTCCGAGGCAATATCACTACGGAAGTAGGATTGCCCAACCTTCCTTCCGAGAGTGTGTATGTAGGAAGTGGTATCTCCTTGTGGTTTTGATTGCATTTCCCTGATGACTAATGACCTTAAGCATATTTTCATGTGCTTATTGCCCTCTTGTATATTTTCTGTTAAAACACTTTGCCCATTTTTTTTTATTATTATTTATTGTGATTTGGGTGAAGATTTACAGAGCAAATTCACTTTCTATACAGCAATTCTCATATACTTTGTCTCATGTCATTGACCACAGTTTACCACAATGCAACAGCTCCCCTCCCACTTCCTCCCCATAGTTACCACTTCCCAGTGTCCATCCCTCCATACTCTCGTGCCCCCTGAGCTGTCTCCCTGTGCATAAGCAGCCCTTCCTTCTCCCAT
>NW_006922209.1:1002261-1006673 GCF_000298275.1 Orycteropus afer afer
TACAGCCAGAATTGTTAGAAGCGAGGATGGTGAGACTTCATCTCCCATAGTTAGGACATGTTATCAGGAGGGACCAGTTCCCGAAAAAAGACATCATGCTTGGTAAAGTACAAGGTCGGCAAAAAGAGGAGGACCCGCAAGGAGATGGATTGACTGCAACAGTGGGCTCAGACGTACCAACCATTGTGAGGATGGCACAGGACCAGGCAGCGTTTTGTTGAAAACTCTCCAAAGACCTCCCCCTGTAATGAGGATGCCTCTGGGAGTTGGAACCGCCTGGACTGCACTTACCAACAAGAACAGCCGTATCGGGGGGAAATGCCAGTTGAGGCTATAACTGTTGAGACAGCCATAAAAAAAAACCTAGGAAAAGCATCCCAAGCAAAATGAAGAAGGCTGTCAAGGCCCAGTGATGAGAATATGCTTGAGGAGTTCGGCCTCACTGCGAGTGTCCCTGGAGCGAAGGGAATGAGGCAGGGAGTAATGGGTGTCAGAAGGGTAGGCAGACCCTGGCCGTGCAGGACCTTGAGGGATGGGTCCTCATTGCAGTGGGAAGTCTTTGGAGAGGATGGAAGTTAAGGGTGTGTGTCAACTTGGCTGGGCCATGGTTTTGAGTGGCTGGGCGGCGGGATGCAGTTATTCCCCATGATGAGGTTGTAATCACCTCCACGGTGGAATCTGCCGTGAGCAGCTAAGTAGTGGCCTTGTGGGTGTGGCCTGCTCCCAGTGCTCCGGTCCAGTCGGAGAAGCTTGAGGAAAGGTCTCTGGCTTTTGGCACATCTGCACCCTGCGTTTGGCTGAGTGGCCTGCTGTGATGCCTGCTGTTCTTGGGATTGTTCTTGGACTTGAACCCGTGGTCTGCCATGCTGCCTGACAGTCTTAGGATTGTGCCATTTTACTCATCGATCTTGGGTTCCTCAGCCTCAGCAGCCAGTAGCTATGTGAGTCAGAAAAAGCCTCCAGCTCCAGTGCGCCTTGAACAGGAGGCAGAGCTGAAGCCCAAGGTCGAGGACCCTTCACCCAGCCCCTAGAATTGGCACTCTGTATTTGACTTCTAGCCTCCTAAACTGTAAGATAATATATTTCTATTTTTAAAGCCAGCCAGTTGTGTGGTGCGTATGTTGTAGCAGCACTAGAGAACTGAGGCAGAGAGCTTTAAAAAGAAAAGAAAAGAAAGCATGCTTTTGATTTATGCTTTTGAAAATCACTCTGGCTACTTATGGAGATAGAAATAAACAAGAAAAGGGGGCACTTGTCACAAGGCCTCACAATATTATCATCCTTGGTCTACAGATGAGGAGACTGGGCCTTTAAAAGACAAAGTGACTAAGAGAATAATTTTAAAAAATCAATACAGAATAGTAGCTACCTTTCAGGGGTGTTCAGAAGAATGGGTTTGGGATGAGGACATGGGAAACTGGTCGTTTTCTCGTGGTTATGTTGGGTGGTAGATTAATGGGTATTAGTTTGACAATTGTGCTTCATAACTTACATATATTCTACCCATTCTGTACAGTTAGTTGGCAAGTAGCTCATCATTCATCTATTTTAAATGACTTTTAAAAATCTGTAAGGTGGTAAAAGAATATACAGCAAACTGATCACAATGATCATTTCGTGGAAGGTGCAAATATGGGGGACTTTTGTTTTCTATGTTCACACTTCTGAATCTTTCAATCTTTCATAATAAATATGTAATAGGTTTGTAACTGAAGGATGGGGAAAAGAAGGAATAGGGAAAGAACACAGATGTGACTTGTCCAATATTGCAGTGAGTGGCAGGAAAAGAGAAGTTGAGGTCATTTATGACCCTTTTCCATCCCTTCTCCATCTAACAGAGAAGTAGGCAGGCATGTTGTGTGGGACCTCCAAAAAGGACTCTGGAAAAGAGGGCATGCTGTGTAGACTGTGTCTTCCCAGGTGAAATGACTAGCTCCTGTACCACCTTAGACCAGAAGATAATCCCAACAACAGAAACCATGCACAGTGAAGGAGAAAGAAGTGTGTCCTCAGGTAGTCTTCTGTGAGTCACCCCAAGAGCCCTGAGCTGCCTACCTCTGGGTTTCCTTTGTGCATGAAGAGAATCTCGTGGGTCTAATCCACTGTACATTGTAAGTGGAGCCTCTGTTACACCTAATCCTAATTACTACTAAGAGCATTTTCAATCATTTGGTATCAGAATTCATGAAGTACTTTTGGTGTGGGGTGAGGGGGACAATTTTTGAGTGATCTTTAAAAAAAAAGAAATTCCAAATTTGGGAGAATTCTTCACCTACAGTCTCCATTTCCTCTGAAGGGTAACTGCATGATTATCTGCCAAGACAGAGCATGGCTTGTGCAACCCAAAGAATCCTAAAGGGTTGGGCTGCATCCTGGGGCAGCAGGGCAGGAGCAGAGGCAGGCTAGTGAGATATAGATAGATAGATAGATAGATAGATAGATACACACACACACACACACACATATACATATAATATAAGACACTGATTATATGCATTTTCTGTCATCAAAATTAAACCAAATGCCAATTCATTGTGTGGATGACAGTTGATTAAACTATTTAAATTGGGTTTTATTTATTTATTAAATCATTTAAAGGCGTAAGTAATGCGTGTGACAGCCCACCAAGACTGGTATATTCATATCTCTGTTTGAATATTGGCTTTGCCTTTACAAACTAGTTCACTTGCCCAACTCTCGGTTTCCCCCTCTGTAAAAGTGGGGTAAAATAATTGGTATTGTGACAAAAAAAAAAAAACCAAATGAAATGATTATTTACAGAAGTACCTGACACTTAATAAATGCTGATCTCCCTCCCTCGGATTTATTCATCTGTGCCTCACATGAAGTTCCAGTGTTTCCAGGCATTTTTATGGCACGTCTCCAGCCCTCAAGGAGAACATGGGGTCCCCATAGAGTTACTTATGCTGTGCTGAAGACACACTCTTGCATAATTCATAATTACAGTTGGCATTTATTGATTATTTACTATATGCCACGCACATTGCATGCATTCTCATTGAATCCTCTCCAAAACTTGAGAAAGAGATGCTATTAATACTGTCCTATGGAAACTAGACAATGAATAAGGGAGATCAAAGCAGAATTGACACATTTGGATTGTGATGTTGGTGAAGAGTGCTGAAAATACCAGGGGCTTCCAGAAGAACAAACAGGTGTATCTTGGAAGCTGTACAGCATCACTGTTCTACCTTGTCCTAGAGGGTAACTATGTGTCAGAATTGTCTCAACTGCAACCACGGCTTACAAACAAACATCTGACTAACCCACAGTTATGAACCAAGCCCCTAAAGCTATTATATTAAAAATTGGGGACACATACAATGGGTCATAATAACAAATGGGGGCTACTTTGTCATATACATTAAAACATTGTTATTATTACTGTGTTACTATGTTAAAGATATTTCAGTGTATCTGAAAGTGTTTAGGGACTTTATGCATAGAAGGATGTACTATAGACTAAGACAAATATCTGACCGACAGTAGACACAAACCAAACCTAAGTGTTCTGACATATGGAAACTAGAGGCAGGCTAGTGATGTATGTTTTTAAATATAAGACACTAATTATGTGCATTTTCTGTTGTCAAAATTAAACCAAATGCCAAGTCATTGTGTGAATGACACTTGATTAAACTATTTAAATTGGTTTTCATTTATTTATTTATTAAATAATTTCAACACATGAGTAATGTATATCCAAATTGGACTTCATGACAGATTTAGGAACAGAACTCATTCATAATCGGGACTGCCTGTACACTGTAGCCTCAGTGAACCAATAGTACTCCCCACACAGACACACCCCTGGGGGTTTAGAGAAGCAGTGGATGTTCCCAGGAAGTGTGCATGCAGCTCCTGTTTGTAAACATTCACAGTTACTCCCTGTGTGAGTGTCTGCAACAATACACTCAGAACATGGCTCCTGCTCTCTCTTAGAGGACAAGTGTCCTCTAATAACCCAGGAGAAGGAGGAATGGCCTCGCTGGGACCCTGGAAGGATGTGCTCCGACACACCAGCGTACCCGCCTCACGCTGTGTCTCGCCAGTTTCAGCAATTTCATCGTCCTGTTGCACAAACTGGAACCAAAGAGGAAGACTAGGATATCATCCTTGTGCCAGGAAGCGTTAGCAAGCGGGCGAAGCCCGGCTGACTACTCTTTGGCAACCACAGAGAGGGAATCCATTCCCCCAAGCTCTTTTGCTCTGCTCAGTGCAGTGCCGGGAAGGAACAGGGTTTAGAATTGTTTGGGGAAAAGCACAAGAGAGAGAGACACTTACTGCAAACGTGGTAACAGGTTTACCACCAGGTGCAGTGTCTGTCAGGTGTCCAATCAGCTGCTCCTTTCATGCAGATGAAGACAACCACGTGATACAAATCTGGGGGG
>NW_006922209.1:1013833-1014333 GCF_000298275.1 Orycteropus afer afer
CTGGGGACCACCTTTCAGCGAAACAATAGACCAGCCTATAAAGTGAACACTAACCCCCATGAGGAATATGCTCCTTAGAACAATCAACCCACTAACACCCACTGCCATTGGGTCAATTCCAACTCCTAGTGACCTTTTAGGACAGAACAGAACTGCCCCTCAGGGTTTCCAAGGCTATAAATCTTTACAGAGACAGACAGACTACCTACTCTTTCTCCCAAGGAGAAGCTGGTGGGTTCGAACCACCAACCTTTTGATTAGCAGCTGAATGCTTTATCCACTATGCCACCAGAGTGCCTTAACAATCAGCCATACAAGACCAAAAGGCCAACATTTGCCCCAGAACACAAAGTCCAGAAGGCAGGAAGGGTAGGAAATGTGGGCGAACGGAAACAGGGAACCCAGGGAGGAAGTGGGAAGCATGCTCTGAACACTGAGGGAACTGCAATAACCTCACGAAAGAAAATGTGTATAAACTGTTGAACGGGATACAATTTGCT
>NW_006922209.1:1015573-1024400 GCF_000298275.1 Orycteropus afer afer
AAAAAAAAAAAAACCAACTAGGACCGAAATAAGGAGAATGTTGACACAATGTGAAGAGTGCAGCCAGTCACTGATCATTATGTCTAGAAGCTGTTGAATGGGAGTGGGTTTTGCTGTGTATATTTTCATCAATAATAAAGAAAATAATTTAAAAATGGATTCAGTTTAGTTCAATTAAGAAAGAAAATGTTTAACCCCAAATCTCAGCCTACATTTAAATGATTTTGTATTTTTTTTACATTGGGGGGGGAAGGGGGAGGAGAGGGGAAGGGGGAGGGAGAGGAAGAAGAAGCTCTGGTGGTCCTGTGGTTAAAGCATTGGGCTGCTAACCAAAAGGTCAACGGGTTGAACCCACCAGTTGCTCCAGGGAACACATTTGAGGCTGCTTTGGTAAAGATTTACAGCCTTGGAAACCCTATGGGGAGTTCTGCTCTGTCCTATAGGGTCACTATGAGTCAGAATCCAACTGGATAGTAGTGAGTTTGGTTTGGCGTTATGTGTGAAATATATAGACAACAATACATTTGCCATTTCAACAATCTGCAGATTTTTAAAGTGTATTCGCCTCCAGAATTATTTTTTAATTAATTTATTAATAAAACCATTTTCTGAAAAGGGGTATTTTTCTTTACTTTCTTGACACCGGAAAGCACATTGCTAAGGAAAAGCAAAGTGTTTTACAGTGTAACAGCTATTTCTCTTGCTTGTTCACACTGGCAAAATGTAACCAGCACTGATTGCTCAAATTTCAGCGTTTGGTTCCATTTGGCAGCAAGTTTATATTTAAATGTTTAGTTAGTTGCTGAATCTGTGCTTTTCACAAATGCGTGAACAAAGTCAAACTTCAACTTATAAAAAACAATTCTTTTTAGACACAAGCTAAGTATACACGTGTGCTCTTAAAATGCTAAAATCAACAAAAGCTTAGGTATGTAAGAGACACCGTTCACAAGCACACAGCCTGGTCCTCGCGAGTCTATTTTCTTCTCCGAGTCATGTCAGCAACCCCCCCGACAGAATAGTAGAGGCAAGTGACAGACTTGAATGAAGAGACAAGGGACGAGGCAAACCAAGAAAGGAAGAGTTTTGGGGTCGTGGATCCAGGACAGAATTGGAGAAGCTGTTTCTGAACTTCCCAGGAATCTTGGCCTTCGGTTACAAAACCAGGCTCTAGAAGTAGATTCGGGATGCTGAGACTTAGTTTGCCGGCCGGGTTCTAGAGAAGCTGACTGTTTTCGCTTTCCATCAACTTCCCAAAGGCTAAAGGAACGCGGTCACGCCTCAAGCGCTCTTCCCGGATTTTATTGGTTGCCCCAGCCTGCCTCTCTCTCATTAGGTCTCTTTCATTGGCCAGCATTTTCAAGTTTCAGCTGTAACAGACAATTCCAGGAACCAAACATCTCCAAACGCCATCTTCGCCAAGTAAATGACACAGGGTTCAACCAATAAGAAGTGAAAGTGAGGATGCGACTTCGAGGCTCTTCCTCCTTTATATTCACTGTCCAGTAAATGGTAGAAAAGATTGAGCAGCTGATGCTAACTACCAATCCGTAAGGGCGGAAGAGGATGATGAGAGGAGTGATGGGAGGAGGTGACGTGGCCTTGACGGGACCCTAAACTGAAATGAGTGGCGGAAACGAAACCCAATCAGCGATCAAATTGGCCGGGCCCTCCGCAGTCTCCATTTCTCCCTGAGCGCCAGAGCCTTCGGGAAAGCACCAATGAGCTCGTACTGGCGTCTGATTGGCCTTCACCTGAACCAATCAACAGAACGGTTGGCGGACGCGTTCCCACCCTGGCGTCTCACTGGGCGGTGTAGAATGCCAGGGCCGAGAAAAATACCAATGTCCGCTGGGTCTTCCTCAAGTGACACTCGGAGGCTCCAATCGACATCCTCGGTCTCAGAGGCCGAGCCTTCCTCCCCACGGAGGGCCTGGTGGGGCGGGGACGCTGCGCGGCGGCGGCTGATGCGCTAATCGTGTGGGGCGCTCCCGGCGGCGACGGCGGCTCTGGTCGGCGGTTCCGGTCCTGTCTCTCGGGGCGGCGGCGGCTCATGGCGGCGACCGAGCTGAGGGGAGTGGTGGGGCCGGGGCCGGCAGCCATTGCAGCTCCAGGCGGCGGCGGCGCCGGTCCCCCCGTGATGGGAGGTGGCGGCGGCCGCGGAGACTCAGGGCCTGGATCCGGGGTCGCTTCTGGGACGGTGGCCGTGGCGGTGGCGGGTGGCCCGGGCTCCGGGCCCGGAGGAGTGGCGGCGGCTGGCCCGGCTCCTGCACCGCCGGCTGGGGGCTCGGGCGGCTCGGGCACTGGGGGCTCGGGCTCAGCTCGAGAAGGCTGGCTCTTCAAATGGACCAATTATATCAAAGGCTACCAGCGGCGGTGGTTCGTGCTGAGCAACGGGCTCTTGAGCTACTACAGGTAACTGCTTCCGGGGCGCAGCTCCCCAGCTCGCCTCCCCCACCGCAGCCAACAGCCCCGGCCCCGCAGCCAAGGTCGACCCAGGCCCATTTTGTCATTTTCGCGGATCGACAGTCCGCGACACGAGCCCACTATCGCAAAAGTCAGAGCCCCAGAACTTGCTCCTCCACCTGTGTTACCCACCTGGTGTCATACCCTCCCCTCGTCCCCTGGCCTTCCGAGGCAGCAGGTGTTTGGACAGCATCTACTGTCCATTGTGTTGCTACCAGCACGTCGGTGCTCTTACTAATTCTTCAAGGAAGGCACTGTCTGGGTGCTAAAGGGCACAGATAGGAGAACAGAACTCGGGCGCTGCTCCCAAGGAACTTAAGTGAAAGTCCCAAGTTTTAGCTGTCGAGCCCCGTGTCTCAAATTCAAGGTTATTGGTAGCCTTGATGTATCCACCTTTGCTTCCTCCACATTTCAGGCGCAAGAATACCATCAACAGCGTGGCCTCCGTATTCTGTACACTATCTTATCTCTACAAGACTTGGCGTCTGTTTGTGTCTTCCGGACAGTCCAGGCTGGAGATGGGCACGCCAGTGTTGCTTTTCTTTTGCTTGCTTCTCTTCCTCTCATGGGAATGATTAAGTATTCCTTTCTGGAATCTCCCTGGATAGTCAGGATTTAGTTTAGTAAAAGAATCCATGTCTTTGGTACGGTTACTTGGGGTGAGTGTTTATGATCACTCAACAGCCTGGCCAGTTGGTTGAATACAAAGTCTTTTGAGCTACTCATTTTATCATAAAAACCAAAACCAAACCCAGTGCCATTGAGTCGATTCCAACTCATAGTGACCCCCTTTGGGCTTCTGAGGCGGTAAATCTACTTCTGTAAAGTAGATTGCCCAGTCTTCCTTCGCCAGTGGCTGGTGGGTTTGAACTCTTACCTTCTACTTAGCAATCAAATGCCTTAGGCACTACACCAGAGCACCTTCATGTTACTGTAGATAGAAGTTAAGTTACTTGAGGACAGGACACAAACATTCCCTAAGGGCTGGCAGTGTGCTTAGATGTTTCAGGTACATTAACCCGGGTTAGGGATATCAACTTATGGACAGCTCATACTTGCCCTTCAACGTCATGTAAATTTGCCCTCACTTTGCAATGATCGGACCAACCCTACTCACAACAAATTCTTCATCACAGTCATCTTCAGTTGCTGCATGTGTAGCTTTTAAATCACGGAAAAGGCTTTGAGCCTCTTCTTGCACCAAACCAAACCTATTGACTATTGATTCCAACTCAGTAGAACTGCCCTGCATGGTTTCCAAGCCTGGAAATCTTCACAGAAGCCAACTGCTACACCTTTCTCCCCTGGAGCAGCTGCTGGGTTGGAATCACCAACCTGTTGGTTCACAGCTGAGTGCTTTAACTATTGCACCACCAAGGCTTCTCTTGCACTAAACCAAAAAAAAAATAAAAAAAACCAGACTCATTGCTGTTGAGTCACTTTGACTCATAGTGACCCCTCCTTGGGTTTCCAAGGCGGTATCTCTATGGAAGTAGATTGGTGGGTTTGAACCGCTGGCCTTCTGCACTAGAGTAAGGCTGAATAAGAACCGTGTGTGCACCTTCAGACTTACCTACAGATTCAACTTAAAGACATGCTTAAGAACTGATCTCATTCATAACCCAGGTACTGCCTATACAGTGTTTCATTGACTCCCACCATAGCAGTTGGGAGATATTCCCATCTTCCTGCTTAGGAAACTGAGACTTTGGGTAGGTATGTTTCCCAAGGTTCTGGTGGAGTCAGCATTAGAAACCAGTTCTGTTCACACCAACATACCCTAACTCTTCCCCCAGGTTAATGTTGCATGACTCAAATACAGAAATAATTACTTACTTACAGCAAATAAGTTGATAGATCATGGTTAATATGTACACTGTATATAAAAACTATAAAAGTCTTTGAAGGAGACTTCTTAATATAATGACATTTCTCATTGAAATCTTTTTCTAAAGACAATTTATTTAGAAATCTGGGGCTCAGAGCACACGTGTTAAAGGCAGCTGATGGGGATTTCATTCACTAGCAGAGGTGGGGGTGAAGGGATATTTTTTCTCTTAATTCCATTTTATAGATTTGGTTGTGGGGGAAGGTCTTGGAAGGTGAGAGTTGGAGGTGGTTAAAATAGGAACACATACCTGGTTTCTAACTGGAAAATGCCTTCAATGACAGGTGTTCCCTGGGTTACAAACGAGATCCGTTCCTCAGTGTGTTTAAGTTGAATTTATCAGAACACGCACATTCAGTTCTTACCTAGCCTGCCTTTAGTGCAAGAAGGAGCTCTGGTGTGGTTGAAGCATTCAAAAGGGTGGCAATTTGAACCCACCAGCCACTCTCTGGGAGAAGGATGAGGCAGTCTGCTTCCGTAAAGATTTACAGCCTTGGAAACCCTTTGGGGCAATTCTCTGCTGTCCTAAAAGAATCACTGAGTTGGAATTGACTCTAGGGCAGTGGGTTTAGTGTTTTGGCTTAGTGCAAGAAAAGGTTTAAAGCCTGTTTAATGATCCAAAAGCTGCATGTGCAGCAACTGAAGGTGATTGTAATGAAAAAATTGTTGCAAGTAGGGGTTGGTTCAGTCATTTCAAAGTGATGGCAAATTTATATAACATTAAAGGGCAAGTGGGAGTTGTCATTCAGTGGGACGTTGATAACCCGAGACTTACTGTATCCTTAGTGTTTAAGCAACAATAATTGTGAACAGTTGTGTATATAATTTGCATTATTCAGAATTGATTTTAATTATAACCCTTTCTAACTACTCATTCAGAGCTCTGGTAGCATAGTGCCTAAGGCACTTGACTGCTAACCAGAAGGCTCGCAGTTCAAACCCACCAGCCTCTCCTCGGAAGGAAGGTTGGGCATTCCTACTTCCGTAGTGATACTGCCTCGGAAACCCAAGGAGAGGTCGCTATGAGTCGGGGCCGACTCAATGGCAAATAACCACAACAACAACTACTCATTCAGGACTGTCAGGTTAATGTTAGGTCAGAAATTAAAATTTTCAGTTTGCCCCAAAGCCCAACTTTTTCCACTAGTCATGTTTTCTGTTATCGTTGACCATGATTCTAATGTTCAGTTGATTCGTATCCTGACTTGGCCTGTAAATAGCACTGATGCCCCTTTTTCAAAAGTTGTATGTGAGCTGAGGGTCCTAATGTATATGGTCATTTTTCCTGATCCTAGTTCTTGTCCAAGCCAATGGATTTCTTTGATCAGTACCGGTCTTGATCTGTATTGATCTTGGACATTTATATCATACATGTTGTTATCTCTTCAAGTATTTATAACCATGTTTAACTTTGCTCTCAGAAAAGCAAGTGGTACCTGTCTGACTACAGATAAAACTTCCAAAACATACCAAACCACATATTTGGAAATATGCCATAGACCTCTCCTTGCCAGCTAAGATGGTACCACCCACAAACCAATCAAGCAACAGGATCCAGAGTTATCGAATCTATATGCTATCTTCAGAATCACATTGAAGTACTTTCTGCTAACTCTATTAGTGGTTTATTCCTCCCAGGAATGTTTTTCTGGTCCTTGATATCCCTCTTACAGTTATTTAGCCAAATTGTCATTTTCAGGCCTTGAAAACCTACAATCACCTATATATACCCTCTTCAAAATACTGCTTTCATTTTAACAAGATCATATAGTTAAGATCCATCCTCAGACAACCTTTCCTAATAGTCCTTGGCAAACCACTTCCCTCTTTTAGGAGATCCTGCTCTTTCTTACATACCAATTATACAGGTGTCCCTTTACTTTAAATCTTATGTAGAATTCTTGTTTTCTCATCATACGCAACAATGCAGTACACTGCCGTGGAGTCAGATCCGACTCCTAGCGACCCCTCCTTGGGTTTTCGAGACAGTGTCACTATGGAAGTAGATTACCTAATCTTTCTTCTGAGGAGTGGCTGGTGGGTTTGAACCTCCAGCCTTCTGGTTAGCAGTCAAATGCCTTAGGCACTATGCCACCAGAGATGCTATTTCCCATCATAGGCCCGTGATACTAATTTTCCTGGCCTGCTGCTAGATATTGAATTACTATTTTGGCTGGCCTTTTCAGAGAAGAACTGTCTAGCCAGAAAATACCACTGTTAAGGATTGAATTATGTCCCCTTAAAATATGTGTTATAAATCCCAATCTCTATTTCTGTGGTTGTAATCTCATTTGGGAATGGGTTGTCTTTGTTATGTTAATGAGGTGTGATTCACGTAGAGTGTGTCTTGAGTCAATCTTTTTTGTGATATAAAAAAGATTGAACAAGCAAACTAGGAATTAGAGATGGGGGAAGAGAGGTCCCAAACCATATGAAGATCGCCCAGGAACAGACGCTCCAGAGGCAAGGAGCTTGCTTGAGAGCCAGTCGACAGAGAAAGCCTTCCTCTAGAGCCAGCACCCTAAATGTGGACTTGCCACTTCCTAAACTGTGAGAAAGTAGATTTGTTTGTTAAAGTCACCTACTTGTATTTCTGTTGTAGCAGCACTAGATAACTAACACAGAATTAGATTTCTTCCTCCAGAGCCCACAGAGAGAAAGCCTTGCTACAGAGCCAGCACCCTGAGTGCAGACTTCTGGCCTCCTAAACTGAGAGAAAATGAATTTGTTTGTGAAAGTACACATTTGTGGTCTTTCTGTCATAGCAGCACTAGATAACCAAGAATTTGGTACCAAGAGTGGGGTACTGCACCAATACCTAAAATGTGGAAGTGGTTTTTGCATTGGGTAATGTGTAGAGGCTGGAAGAGTTTTGAGGTGTCTAATAGTAAAATCCTAGAGTGCCTTGAAGGGACTGTTGGTAGAATTTATGGGTGTCAAAGGCAGTCCTGGTAAGAACTGAGAAGGAAATGAGGAGAGCTGCAGAGAGAGTCTCAGTGACCTTAGACAATGCATATGGCACCACAATAGAGTGTTGCTAGAAATGTGGGCATTAAATATGCTTCTGGTAAGGCTTTGTAAGGAGGTGATGAGCATGATTAGACAGTGAAGGAAGGGCAGTGCTTTTTATGCCTTAGCAAAGAATGTGTCTGCATTATGTTCAAATGTTTGGTGGAAGACAGAACTTGTAAGTGATGAATTTGAGTATCTGGATGATGAGATTTCTAAGCAAGATCTTAAAGGGGCCACATGGTTCCTCCTTCGCTCATATAGTACAGTGCAAGAGTAAGGAGACAGACTTAAAGATGAACTGTGCAAAATGAAAACAAATTAAAGATTTGGAAAATTCTTTTGTATAAACTAAGGACACTTGTCCTAGAATGTTCATCAGGGATGTGGCTAGACAGTCTTTTGTTAAAGAGATCAACTCTGTGACTGATGGATCTAGCCACCTATCACAGCAGAAAACTCATCAGCTTAGACTTAAGGGGACAGAGAAAGAAAGAAAGGAAAGATGCTGTCTGCCTCTTGGAACTACAGGCAGGAAACAGGACAAAAGAGTGTTTTTCTCCAAGAAAAGAGTAGGACCATCCCTGGAGCAGCTGGGAGGGAGATCAGCGGAACAGTTGGAAGGAGCACGGGAAGGAGGGTCTTCTCGGTTTCAAAAGGTGGGGCCATGGTCTCCTGGATCTGAAATGGTGGTGCCGTATCCTAGGTTTCAGAGTCTGATCTTTGCCAACTTAGTTCCAGAGTCTGGGGCTGCTGTGAAGGTGTGCCAGGGAATGGAGCCACCACCCAAAGCTGAGGAGATGCGGCTGTTATTCGCCAGGAACAGAAGAATGGGCATGCTGGTGCTGAGGGTGTGGGGTTGCCCCTCAGATGGCTAGGAGGATGGAGCCACCTAGAGCAGGGGGAGCAGAGTTACCCTCCCGGAGGGCTTGGAAGGTGGAGCTGAAGCCCAGGACTGAGGGGACTCCACGCAGAAGCCAAAGAGCATGGCTAACACCCAGAGTCTGGAGGGCAGGGCCGTGGCCTAGGTGGTCCCAAAGACCAGAGGATTCCTTTCAAGCCTTGAGAGCTAATGTAAATTGTTCTGCTGGGTTTTGGACATGCTTGGTGCCAGTTATCCGTTCTTGCCATCTAATTTCTCCCATTTGTAATGGAAATGTCTGCCGTGTGATTGTTCCAGCATTGTACTTTGGAAACAGATAACTTGTATTCTAGATTTTAAAGGTTCACAGATGAAGGGGAATCATCCCCCAGGGTGGAATACACCTGAAGTCTCATACATACTTGATTTAGATGATTCGGAAGATGAGATTTTGGATTTGGAGTTGATTTAAGACTTTTGGGATAATGTGATGTGTGAATGTGTTTTGCAAGGACATGAATTTTAGGAGGCCAAAGGGTAGAAAGTTACGGATTGAATTCTGTCCCCCAAAAATATTTGTTGCCAGTCCTACCATATATGCC
>NW_006922209.1:1024670-1032752 GCF_000298275.1 Orycteropus afer afer
CAGGAGCAGAAGCTCAAAGGAGACAAGGAGCTTCCTTCAGAGCCAGCGAAGAGGAGAGTCTTCCCTAGAGCTGGCACCCTGACTTTAGACTTCTAGCCTCTTGAACTGTGAGGAAATAAATTTGTTTGTTAGGGCACCCACTTGTGGTATTTCTCTTACAGCAGCACTAGAAAACGAAGACAACCACCTAATGCGGTAGTGCCTAAAACACTGATCTCATGCACCTCCTTAGAGTCCTGTCTCTCCAGCTTGTACGCTAATCATTTTTGATCATGGGAGTATCTGCCTGAACCCAGCAGCTCTGAGGTGAAGCCTGCCTTACTCTCAGGGTTCTTTGGTGTTTTAAAACTGCTGTGGACTTTGTAAGATCTGAGAAACAACTTTAGTTCCCGAAGATGACCCAAGGAGAAGAGATTCCCAGGAAGTGGTTGGTGAAAAGTGCCAACAAAGAGGAATGTGGTGGAGAGTCCAGGTCGCACCCAGGGAGCCAGGGCAAGCTGGCCCAGCAGTTGTGCATCTGTAATTCAGCCTGCATTATTCATAATGTAACTGAAGCTGGGGTAAGGGTGGGAGGTTACAGAAAAAACCGGGCTTCGTGTTACAGCATGGCAGGTGCAGGGGATGGAAAATGGCCCAATCTTTGAACCGCCCCCCCTCCCAGCTATCCCATACTGCTCGTTTTGTACATTTGCAGAAGAAAACCAGTGTCATGTGGAAAGTTAGACAGCATCAAATCTGTCTTCCCAGGCGTGATAAACAGACTTTCCCAAACACACCAAAGCTTCGTTCCTGGAGAAGGGGGGTGTGCCAGTCACGTCTGGTGTGCAGGAATTCTGGGCCTGCCAGGTGTGTTTGGTCTCTTGGCTCCTGTGAAAAGGAAATGGCTCTGCTTTGTACGGTGGCAGTTGGCAGGGGACTTTGACCTCTTTATGTTCCAAGTTGGACGGGAAAATGCGGTCTCGGCATGCAGGTCCCTGGGCCTAACCAGCAATTGGTGGGAAAATCAGTTGACGTTGAGCCTGAGAACACGCAATTGTGCTAAAAGCTTGACATTTTATGCAAAGTGACTACAGCTTGTTGCCACCAAGTAGTGCAGTAAAGTTCAAAAGTTAGTCTATTAATAGAACTGTCAGTCACTAGAGATGAATATTTTTACACTCAGTCTTCTGAGAACAGGCCTGCTGAATCTTGGCTAGCTATTAATAGGATGACTTAGGAGTCCCCACCGATAGAGGTCTGTGGACCTTAGGGAAGAATACCCCAGCAAGGTGGTAACATCTGGTGATTGTTTTATCATTATTCTTTACTTCCTCAAAAGCATTCCTGGTCATTCCTACTTCATAGCATTCGAGCCAGAGCCAGTATTTAATACTCTAAACATCCGAGTGTGCTTTCTTACACTTCTGCAGTAAAATTCAAAACGTGGAGCGACAGTTCTCCTCCAAGCTGTTATTGGGGGGGGGTTGCTCGAGATCTGTAAGATGGAGCCATTCTTTCTGTTAGGGAATGAGGCTTTTGTTCAAAATTTGCTGTACAAGTTTATAAAGCTCTTTGTAATTTTAACTGGCTAAGTAAAAAAGTAATTTCTGTCTGCGAATGGGCATGAGGGAACTTTTTGGGGTGATGGAAATGTGCGACCCTGGGATTGTGGCAGTGCTTCCACAATGGGATTCATTTGTCTAAAGTCTTTGAATTGCACATCTGAAACTGATGAAGTCATGTTGTCTGTTGTTATACCTTAGTAAAGCCCATTCTTAAAAAGATAATGGGGAGCAGAGCAGCAGGGCAATAACAGCCGACTCAGAAGCAGGAAAGGAAGTCTACTGATTGATTCTTGAATTTTAGGGAGCTACTGAGGGAAATACCCATAGACCCTGCTAGTTCCAAAGACTGCTGTATTTTCAGAGTATTGGATTTTTACCGAAATGGAATGTGATGAAAGATAAACCCCTGTCGGCTTTCCACTTGGCTTGTCTTTGTCTTGCTGTTGCAGGTCAAAGGCAGAAATGAGGCATACCTGCCGTGGTACCATCAACCTCGCCACAGCCAACATCACAGTTGAGGACTCCTGCAACTTCATCATTTCCAATGGGGGTGCTCAGACCTACCATCTGAAGGCTAGCTCAGAAGTGGAACGGCAGCGCTGGGTGACAGCCCTGGAACTGGCCAAGGCCAAAGCTGTGAAGATGCTGGCAGAATCGGGTAGGAAGCAAAGAACAGCAGGCTGAGACAACTTTCTGGGGGCCCTTCCTATGGTCAGCTCTTCTTTTGGTCCTTGTGTCTGACTGTCACCTGTCTCTTGCACATCACAGGCTTTTTACTCATAATGCAGTCTTTCTCCTACAGTGGTGGTTTTCACCTGCGGGGTGGTTTTACCTCAGGGGACATTGGACAATATCTGGGAGCCATTTCTGGTTGTCACAGCTATATGTAAGGGCAGGGAGTGTTTGCATTACTGGCATCCAGTGAGTAGAGGCCAAGGATTCTGCCAAACCTCCTGCAAAGCATAGGCCATTCCCCACAAGCAGGAATTCTCTGGCCCCAGATGTCTGTAGTGCCAGCATTGAGAAACTCTTGTCCTAGAGGCCTGATAGGTGTGCTTTTGTTTTTAGTGCCAGTTGACCAGTTTACAGTTGAAAAATAACTTTTTATTAATTAGGTCAGTCTTGGGATTATTCCAATCCACCATTTAGATCTGTTCATAGTTGTTTCTTTTCTCTTAACATCTCTCTTAACTATTTGTTAGTTAAGTTGAAACAAACAGTCTTGGTGGTGGTGGTGGTGTATGTTGTCAGGTGGATTCCAACTCATTACGACCCTGTAAGATGGAGTAACACTGCCCCATTGAGTTTCCCAGGTCTTTTCTCTCATGGAGTTGCTGGTGGGGTTGAACTGCCAATCTTTGGTTAGCAGACAAACAGTTAACCACTTGCCACCAGGGCTCCTTAACAAGCTTGGTAGCCTGCCAGAGCCATTGTACATGATACTGCCTGTTTTGCTACCTTACCTTCTTCAAGGAATATGGTAGGGTCACCCCCTGGCGTGTTAATAGTTTAGCCATACTGAGCTTCACTTGCAGCTCACCAAGATGGTAGCCTGTTGTGTTTTGTTCTGCTGTTGTTTTTATCATCCTTGTCATTTCTCATATTTTATTTAATATCTGTTCAGCAGTGCAAGGAAAATTCACTGCTTTGTAAATTATTTTGTAACAGGTGGTATTTTGACCTTGATCCCACACCCTGTCTAGCAAACAGGACAAGTCTTTGGTTAATTCTTTTATTTTGATTTTAGTGCTGATGTTAGCGCTTCCAGAGGAGGTAGCACTGCTAGAAAAGCACTTTGCAGTTACAAAGTGTTACGTACAAAACTGACAGTGAGAGGTACAACGTAGCTGCTCTGCTGCTTATTGGAGCGTTATGAATATAAGACCTTGTATGGCTTTCATGGTATGGTGGTGTCAGATGAGTTCATCCTGGAGTTCCTGAGCTCACCTTTATAAAAGATAAAGGAGGCTTTTCATGATCCAGCCCTTGTCAACCAAGAGCAAGACTACAGTTTTCAATTCATTTTATATAGGCCCCATCAACCGCTATACATTTGCATTAGCCATTGTCTTGGCTGGATTAGGCCAGCTCGAGGTAAAAGGTTCAGTAACTGATTCCCAGGGGTCTCTCAGGCTCTCCATCCAGTTGGCTAGGTCAGTGGTTCTCGAGCTTTGGTGTGCACCCGGTGACCTGGGTGGCTTGATAGAGATGTGGATTCCTGGGCCTTGCCTCACAGCTGCTCAATCAGCCCAGCCACTGCCCTTTAAGAAACCCCATAGGAATTTCTGGTGTTCCACGGTCCACGCTGTAGGGAAGCCTCCTGGTACTGGCGAGCCTTCTCACTCAGAACGCACAGCGTGAGGAGTGTCTGGTTTGGCCGTGGGCGGAGTTGGTAGGCTTCCGATGCTCAGTCCTGCTCCTTCGCCTTTTCACCCTTTGCAGATGAGTCGGGAGATGAAGAGTCTGTCTCACAAACCGACAAAACCGAGCTGCAGAATACCCTCCGGACCCTCTCCAGCAAAGTGGAGGACCTGAGCACGTGTAATGACTTGATAGCCAAGCATGGCACGGCTCTGCAGCGCTCCCTCAGCGAGCTGGAGTCCCTGAAACTGCCTGCTGAGAGCAATGAGAAGATTAAACAGGTCAACGAACGGGCCACACTCTTCAGGATCACGTCCAATGCCATGATTAATGTAGGTACAAACCAGGCTGTGTTGTTTTGGTTCTTTTCCTCTTTGAAATGTAACTTTCCCGAAATGCACAAAAATTGTAATCAGGTGAAACACAGAACATTAGGCCCTGCTTCACTGCTCAAGGGCCTTAAGTGACATTGCCTGTTGCATGAACAAGGACACACTGCACAGGTGAAATGACTTTCATGCTCTGCTCCGGTGGCCAGGGGGCCGCTGTGTGGTCAGGGCTCTGTTGCTCCAGCCTGGGAGTTGGTTAGGAGTCCGGAGTTCCAGCCCTGCTTCTGCCACCAGCAGGACATGTGATGGCGATGCTCACTAATTCTTTAACGCGTCTGGGTAGGGTTTGGTTGGTTTTGTTTGTTTTTGTTTTTAAGCTGACTTTATCTGTTAGGTCTCTAAGGGTCCTTTGAACGCCCATGTTCTTTGAGCTTTAAGTTGGAGTGTTACTGCTGCCTTGCTAAAGTGTGCTCACCAGCGGTGTGCAAGTGGGAGGTGGATCAAGTGCTAGTAAGGACCTTTGAATCCTAGTTAATCCTGACTCCGACCCGGCTAGCTGTTGATTCGCAGAACCGTCCAACTGCTTGGGTAAGAGCCTGCAGGTAAACGCAAAGCCCTGCTGGCAGTGTTGGTGTATTTCAGGAACTAAGTGATAAGTAGGGAATGAATACATGGCTTAAACACGCTGTTTTTCCTCTACCACTGACTGATTCTCACCTGGCAGGTTGTATCAGCTAGCTGTCACGTAAAAACACTAGAAGAAATTGCATGAGGCAAGTGAGAAGACTGTTCTGTGAGAAACGGCTTAGGCAGCTTTTTTTTTCAATGTTTAATTAAATGGGATGAAATTACCTTAGGAGGGCCAGCTTTTCCCTTGTTTAGGGAGTGATAATAAGACATCTGGGTAGAACTAATTCAGTTCATGTGCTTCCTGCAGATCAAAGTACTTTTTTTTGTGACCATGGGAAAATCTCATCTCTCTTAGTTAACCCCTTTGTTCCTTGATGGAAGATTGTGGTAGCTGTTCATAGCATTTTCTGTCATGTTGAACACTTTTTTCACACAAGGTCGAAAGAAGGCAAATTGTTTTCTCCACTTACTGATGAGAAGGGCTTGCCGGAAGATGACACCCCATCCCCACCCCCCAGGATCATCCAGCAAATTGGCAGTGAGGCTTGTGTTTCTGAATCATTGTGATCTTTCTCCAAACTGTTGTACTTCTTAGTTGCCTAGTCCCCTTGTGATCAGGAAAACCTCGTAAATCATGCAGGCAGTTGAGCAATCCCAAATACACATACTCTTCAATAGCACAAGTTGGGAAGCAGTGATCTCCTAGTATACATGATGCCTTTTATCCATGTCAGGTGACTACATACTCCTTGACAGATTTTTTTCCCACTCTGATGTAAAAATTTGCTAAATCATCTTGTGAAAATATACTCATCTTTGTTCCTTGGGGCAATTCTTCCCCAATTCTTAATGTCCACAATTTGTCTTAAAGGGAATGATTCCTTTGAAGTCAGAGGGAAGTTGTGTTGGCTCATTCTTTTCTCCCTTGGTGACTGCCTGTGAGGCTTGCATAGGTGGTTACTGCTTGAAGAGCATTTTCATGACAGTGTTGTCTTGTTTGAACCTTTAAGGTGATGATGGCAAGTCCTTAAGTGTAATGTGGCTGTTAAAAATGAGCACTGGATAGAAAAACTAAAAAACATCATCTTTATATGGAAAGGAGAGAGACCCCCTGATGAGCCAAGCACTGCTGAAGAAGAGCCAAGTAGGCCTCCCACTCCTTGCTCTCAGACCCACTGTACAGCCACAGTAGACAGAACAGCTGGTAGCGGTACAGTGACAGACACGTAGACCAATAGAGCAGAATTGGGAAGCCAGAAGTAAATCCATCCCCTTGTGGACAGCTCATCTTCAGCAAAGGGCTGAAGTCCATTAAGTGGCAGAGACAGTCTCTTTAACTAATGATGCTGGCAGAACTGGATATCCATTTGCAGAAAAATGAAACAAGATCTGTACCTCACACCACATACAAAAATTAACTCAAGATGAATCAAAGATAATGGAAGAATAAATAGGGACTCATTTAGGGGCCCTAATTTGTGGCATATTCTGTCAGGCATAACTAAAAAGACACAAGCAGCAGCAGGGAAGCGAGATGACACGGCCCTCTGAAAAACCAAATGCTCTTGTGCGTCAGAAGACTTCTCTGAAAGAGTGAAAAGAGAACTTACAGACTGGGAGAAATGGGGAGCAATGGCGTATCTGACAAAGGACTCGCAAATTTATGGAAAACTTCAACACGTCAACAACAGAAAGACAAACACCCAGTTAAAAGTGAGGATTGGAGTTCTAGATGTGCAACCGGTAGGAAAAGTTGTCAAAAGGAAGAATGCTTTTCACTCAATTTCCTGATTGCTTAGGAATGATATTGCTTTTCTTACTACCAAAGTAATCTAAGCTGGGGAGTACATTTGACACTTTCAGTGTATCTGTTCACCAGTTCATTGAACATTTATTAAGTAGCTTCTATGTTCTAGGTAAGGGGGCCTGCTGGCACAGTGGGTAAACATGTGGTTTGAACCCACTAGCTGCTCCCTGAGAGAAAGATGTGGCAGTCTCATTGCATAGTGATTTACAGCCTTGGAAACCCTGTGAGGCAGTTCTACTCTGCACTGTAGGGTGGCCGTGAGTTGGAATTGCCTCAACGACAATAGGTTTGGTTTGTTTTTTTGTTCCAGGTATTATGCTAAGAGATGTAAAGTAAATGTGGACAGGGCCCCTGCCCTCAGGGAGATTTCTGTCTAATGACCAGCAGAAAGGATAACATTGTTATGGAGTAGAGTACGTGCCATGATAGAGATGAGCACAGGTTTTGCAATAGCACAGTGGAGGTACTTAGCTGGGACCAGAAGTGTTACAGAAGGTAGAGCCTCAACTAAATTCTGGATGACCAGTGTGAGTTGTCTTGTGAAGAAAGGCAACAGAGAGCTTGGGCCCTGGAGTCTACCTGTATTACCTGGGGCAGCCTGCTTCCTTTATAACCTCAGTTCTTATCTGTAAACCGCAGCAATACTAGTTGTCTTCTCACAGGTTGTTGGAATCCACCCCATTCCTGCCTTGAATGGTATAGCATAGAAACAGGTGGGAAGTGCCTTGGAAATGCAGGGAAAAGGCTGGCTGCTCCTGAGACTGGGGAAGGTGTCACAGAGGACGTAACATTTGCAGTGGGTCTTAAAGAAGGAAGACCACTTGGCCAGGTAGTGAAGGGATGGGCACTGTAGGCAGAGGGAATAGCACATGCTAAGGTAGGTAGGCCTGAAAGAATCTGTGTGTCCGTAACATGGTGAGAGCCCAGTGTACGCCATGGCAGGGCAGGTGTGCTGGGAGAGGAGGCTGAAAGGCAGGTCTGGCTGAGCTCTGAAGGGTGTTTGTGCTGATGACTAGTACTTAGGGTCTGCTCCTGTACCAGTGGGGAGCCACTGTCAGGACTGATAGGATCAGACTGAGTTTTCTCTCTAGATCTATCTTTGATTCTTCAGGTATGTGTTTAAATTTTAAGGTCAGTTTTTTCTCTCGGTGACCAAAGGTACTATCAAAATAAGTTTCCTCATGTTAGCTTAGAACCTCTGTTCTCCACACCTAACTTCCTCAGCTTTGGTTTAGTCAAGATTTGAGTAACAACAATGGAGAAAGACTGATACCATTCCTCTCGAGAACAGGGACCAGACAAGGATGCCCGCTGTCACCACTTCTATTCAACATTGTACTGGAAGTCCTAGCCAGGGCCATAAGGCAAGAAAGGGAAATGAAAGGCATCCAAATTGGTAAGGAAGAAGTTA
>NW_006922209.1:1035843-1046316 GCF_000298275.1 Orycteropus afer afer
TAAAAAAAAAAAAAAAAAAGTTGAGTAACAAAATCAAGTCTTTAGCCTAGACTTCAAGCTACTAAAGGCTTTATCAAAAGTAGCTATCCCGGGCTTTTTTTCCTCTTCCTTTCAGTCAGCAGGGCGCTGTGGTAGCATAATGCCTAAGGCACTTGACTGCTAACCAGAACGCTGGTGGTTCAAACCCACCAGCTGCTCCTCGGAAGGAAGGTTGGGCAATCTACTTCTGTAGAGATCCCGCCTGGGAAGCCCAAGAAAGGGTCGCTATGAGTCGGATTTGACTCCATGGCAGTTTGAGCTGAGTTTATCCTCCCTCTCCAAGAGCTCTTGTGGTCCAATGCCTAAGGCATTTGACTGCTAACCAGAAGTTTGGCGGTTCAAACTCACCAGCTGCTCTGTGGAAGGGAAATGAGGCAATCTGTTTCCGTAAAGATTTACCACCTTGGAAACCCAGTGGAGGTCGCTGTGAGTCAGAATCAACTTGATGGCAGTGGGTTTGGTTTGGTTTGGTTTTTTCAGTCAACAGATTTTGACTTTTGGTGCCGTTCACATACTTGCCCTTTGTGTTGCTACCACATTACTTTGTCTAGGTTTACTGCTCCCTTGGCATTTGTTTGGTTCTTACGACCAGGAAAATATAAAAGAACCATGACAACCATGTACACTTTCTTCTGAGTCTGACCTTGGCCACAGCACGGAGTTCACTGTCTCGGATACTGTTGAGTAACTGACAGAGCCTCTCATTGTAATTTTCCAGTGAAAGTTTCCAGAATAAGATTATTGAACAGACTGACAGTGGCCTGAGGGGAATCTGTGACAGGTTGAGTTGAGGAGACACGTGTCTATGCTTTCCCCCAACAGGCCTGCAGAGACTTCCTCATGTTAGCCCAGACTCATAGCAAAAAATGGCAGAAGTCACTACAGTACGAAAGAGACCAGCGCATCCGGCTGGAAGAGACCCTCGAGCAGCTGGCTAAGCAGCACAACCACCTGGAGAGGGCCTTCCGAGGGGCCACGGTGCTGCCGGCCAACACTCCTGGCCGCACAGGCTCTGGTAAAGGTAAGATGCCGAGTCCTTGGGGGGCTGGTTCTGGGCTGGATGGTGGTCTGCACTCGATAGAAGAAATCCACGCTCTCCGGAATCAGTGGCTTCCCTGAACTGGAATTGGACCAGTTTCTTCATTCGGGCCTCTCCATGCTTTGCACTGTCTGTTGCTGTGTTAGTGGCAGTAGAGCTCCCTGTGCCGGGCGTTTGCGCCACACAGCCCAGGTGAGCGAGCGAGGCTTCTCTCCCCGTAGATCAGTGCTGCTCTGGCAAAGGGGACGTGAGTGACGAGGATGAGGAGAATGAATTTTTTGATGCTCCTGAGATCATCACCATGCCTGAGAATTTGGGCCACAAGTAAGTTTTCCTCGACTGCTGAAGAAAATGAATAGATCTGCCCATCTGAAGGTTAGAAACACTTAAGTGGGAGTGTCGTGGTTGTCAGTGTTGACAGATGATGTGGGCTCTTGCCCTCGAGTAAGTGGAAAACTGTCCGCTTGTTTACATGAACACATTTTCCAGAGATGTTTCAATTCCTGCATATTCTAAGTGTTGTCCTTTGGTCATCCGTTAACATGGGTTTATGCAGTGTGCTTGGCATTCTGCTTTGCAAAGAAATGTCTAGAACCCATTCTCTCGTCTGAGCTTTGTTCTAATTCTCACTCCCCTCCCGTTCGTGCAGACGCACCGGCAGCAATATCAGTGGAGCCAGTAGCGACATCAGCCTTGATGAACAGGTAGCTCCTCTGTGGAGGTTGTCAGGGGTCACAGCTCGGTGTGTGTGATTCCCAAGGATTTGCTTGTAAAGAGTTAAGACAGAAAAGCACAGTGTTCAGCACGGGGAAGGGAAGGGTTGTAAATACCATGTTTTCGGTTCTTTCTGGGTGACTGAATGGTTTTGCTTTTGCCTTCAGTACAAGCATCAGCTGGAGGAGACCAAGAAGGAAAAGAGAACTCGAATACCCTACAAGCCAAACTACAGCCTCAATCTGTGGAGCATCATGAAGAACTGCATTGGAAAAGAACTCTCGAAGATCCCCATGCCGGTGAGGGTCTTGCACGCCCGGACCAGTGCCCGGAGGTCCTCACGGGCCCAAGCGGGAGGAGTGCTGGTGTGCCAGCCCTACCCACTGTGTGGCGCTGTGACACGGTCTTCATTACCCATGTCATCTTACACTGTCCCTTCACATTAGCTGCTTTAATTTTGCCCCTGTGTCTGGTGTGTTCCCAGATCGCGTAGAATCAGGTGCTTTTGTTCACTAATGTTTGTGAGCAAATTGCTGTGCTAGATGTAGTGGGGTGTGCAAAGGTAACTAAGGCCTAGTTTCTGTACTTTAAAGAGTGTAGCTTAAAGGAAACATATGAAAATAGGTAGAAAACATGCCTTCCTGTTACAGAGTTATGGGAAATAGCATACACGCAGAGGATGGGGGAGACACAGAAACCATTCATCCCAGCCAGGAAATGGGAACCTTCTCCATGCTGAAGGTGGTGTTTGGGCTGACCTCCCCGCCACTAGTCTTGTTGCCTTTTGACCTGCTCACACTGTTGCCAGAGCATTTTTGTTTCAAATTGCAGGTGTCATGTCAGTCCCTAGCTTAAAATCATTCCTGATTCCTCTGGCTTTGAGGAAGGTCCAGACTCGTTCCCAGGCTGGGTGCTTTGCCCTCAGGGTGTAGCTCCGCCCCACATCCTGTGCTCTCGTCTCTTGGTGAGTTCCGTTCAGGTACTCAGAGGCATCTTGTCCTTTCCCTCGGGTGTTTGCACACACTGCTCTTTCTGTCATAATTCCTTCTCCACTCTTCACCCATCCTTGCCACTTTCTCTTGCGTGGCCAACACCTTTCCTTTGGAATTCAGCCACACTGTTGTCTCCTCTAGTAACCCTTCACTGGTACATCCAGGCAGGATGAGATGTCTCCGCTGTGCTCCGACAAGTTCCATCATTTCTGCCTGGACAGTGTACCTCACTTGTTTATTCATTTCCCAAACATTTATTGAGTGCCCATTATCTGCCGTAGGAGCTCTGATAGTGTAGTGCCTAAGGCACTTGACTGCTAACCAGAAGGTTGACAGTTCAAACCCACCAGCCACTCCTCGGAAGGAGGATGGGGCAGTCTGCTTCCGTAGTGATATTGCCTCGGAAACCCAAGGAGGGGTTGCTTTGAGTCGGGTCTGACTCTATGGCATATAACAACAACAACAACAACAGTTATCTGCCTGGTGCTGTGTATCAGATATAAGTTCAAGGAACAGATACAAAATACATTTCCCTAAACCCCTACCCCACTAGCATCAAATTGGTTCTGACTCAGAGTTACCTACTGGAGAGGATAGAACTGCCCCATAGGGTTTCCAAAGCTGTAAATCTTTACAGACCAGACTGCCTCACCTTTCTCCCATGGAGTAGCTGGTGGGTTCAAACCATTGACCTTCTGATAGCAGCCGAATGCCTCAACAACTGTGCCAGCAGAGCTCCTTTTCCTTAAACCAGAGGTTGGCGGACTGTGGCCCTGAGACTAATTCTCACTGCCATCCAGCTTGTACAGCCCCCAGGCTAAGAATGGATTTCATATTTTTAAATGCTTGAAAACTATCAAAAGATTCATACTTTGTGACCTAGGAAAGTTATGTGACGTTCAGATGTTAGTGCCTAGAAACTCGGAACAGCCGTGCTCATTCATTTACATACTGTGTGTGGCTACTTTTACCTCATATTGGCAGAGTAAGTAGCTATGGTAGAGATTGTGTGTGCCTCCATGCCTAAATATTTGCTGTCAAGCCCTTTATAGAAGAAGGAAAAGGGCTTCACTCACTGTCATGTTAAAGTCCAGGGGTGGGTGGTCCAGGGTCAGGATCGGGCTCCTGTCCTTCCTGCGGTTCTGCCGCCTGTGGCTTCAGCTCCCAGGTCTGTGGTAGCTGCTCTGCGTGACCCCTCGGTCTCATCCAAGTCAGACTGAGATGAAGGGCATGCTCAGCTGGGAGAGACCAAGAAGGGCACTTCCTGGACATTACATAAGCCAATTCCATTTAAGTCTTCTTAGTCAGATCTCAGTTACGTGGCCACAGCTAGCTGGAGAAGAGGCTGGAAGTGGCATGGCCTGCTTGCATCCTGGAGGTTCTATTGTGAGAACAAGGAGCCCTGGTTGTACAGTGGTTAAAGGCTTGGCTTTTTACTGAAAGGTTGGTGGTTCAAACCCATCAGCTGCTTTGCAGGAGAAAGACGTGGTAGTCTACTTCTGTAAAGATTACTGCCTTGGAAACCTAGTGAAGCAGTTCTACCTCTATCCTACACAGTTGCTGTGAGTGGGAATTGACTTGATAACAACCTGTTTGGTTTAGTTTATTGTAGAAGAAGGGAGGAAGGCATAGTGGGAAATGGCTAGCAGGTTTGCTTACAGCCAGGTTCTTGCCATACAGGAATACAGAAAGCATTCTCCCTGCCTCTCGGGGCTTATGGACCGTGTGTGGTTACGCCCTCTCAGTAGACTGTATTCTTTGCAGGCAGGGACTTTTCTTGTCGGTCTTTATATCCTTGGTGCTTAGCTCAGTGCCTGGCACATACGTGTCATTCAGCAAATGTTGAACTCATTAACGGATGAAGTGCATCTTGGAGAATGAACAGGTTCCTGTATAAATTGTAAACGTGGGATTTTTGTTAGAAAAAAGTTGATGCTCTAAAAAAGAAAAGGCCATTAGTAAGCGCAGTGGAGAGGATAAAGTCATTAGTTCACTGGGGTCCTGAGAAGCGGCCCTGCCAGCCGAGAGTACTAGGTGCCGCAAGGGAAGTAGGAGAGACCAGGGTGGAAGGACAGGTCGTCGGAGCCTTGGAGACGCAGTGCCTGCTTAGAAACAGCTCTGGATCTAGGTGACCTCTCTGTCCTCCTCTGCCTCTTGTTTCCGTTGACGTTGCCTCCAGGAGTGTGCGAGTCCTGTGCCTGTTGCCGCCAGAGCAGTGCCCTCCCTGCCCTGTGCTCTGGCGCTGCAAAGCAGATCCCTCGAAGCTGTGGTTCTCCAGCCTCTCTGCCTGCTGGCATCTGCCTGGGCTCTGCCAGTGTGCGGCCCTGCTAGGAAATGGGAGCAGGGAGGAGGAGAGAGACCCCAGGGTATACCTTCCCCTCTGGTCCCACTGGGTAGCACCCTGGCAGCAGCTGTGCGGCTTCAGTTCCCACTAGAGAGGCCCCATGAATTTCTAGCTTATCCTAGAAACCCACAGCCAGGCTGCTGTCATCCCACTGCTTGTCTGTCCCTCCAGCCTACCGGTCATTCTGTCTTCCTGCTCTTGCCAGTCTCTAGGCTGTCTTTTTTGACTGCTCAACTCTCCATCAGCTGTGTAATTAATTCCCTGTGTCCTTTTGTTTTAAATGTTCAGAGTCACTTGTTTTCCTGTTAGGCTTCTGACAGAATGACTGTTATAAAAAACCTGGCAGTGGTAGAGAAACAGTGTTCCTGGAACTGTTGTGGGGGATGAGGGATCCACAAGCAGTCACGGGCCAAGGACGGGCTGATCAAGTCAGGGGCAGGGCTGATGTGTGCAGTAACCCCCGATGGAGCACACCCCACCTCCCCGGGCTTCCTCAAAATGGGTGGAAACATCACATTTCATGCCTGAAATTCTACCCATTAGCGACTTCACTGGTGGAATTCATAAGCACTCTCTTTAAACGTGCTCTTGAGGAGCAGGGCGTTGTCAGCCTGTCACCCCTCGGGGTGCATTTTTGTCTTAGTGTACCGCTTTTTTCTCATTGTAAAGAGGTGTCGGTTTTGGAGTTTGGTATGGTGTTTGGATTAAGGTAGGGTAGATCCTACTTCCCAAAGGGGAGTTCCCTAACGTTGGCCCTGCAGCTCTGTCTTCTCAGGGAAATGTTCACAGAGAAACGCTTGGTGTATTTTTCACAGAAGAAGCAGGCTCTGTGGTATAGTTTATCTTTTAAAATGTGGAAGTGTAGAAACAAATATGACAATGTTAGTAACGGCTATCCTTGAGTGGTCGTTCCAAAGATGTCAGGAGATTTTTCTCCTTTATACTTCGTTTTCAAAGTTCATTGCAGTGACAGGAGATTAATTCTGTAATTGGGGAGGGACAGTGAATATTAGGGTGGTGTGTCGCTCAACAGTGGACTCAGAAATGCTGACAGTTGTGGAGCTGGGGCAGACCTGGGCAGTGTTTCTTTCGGTTAACACGTAAGGTCGCCATGAGTCAGAGCCAGCTTGAGGGCAGCTACCAGCAGCATCAGCGCGCAGCTCAGGGATTGCTGGTTAGGAGGCCGGCCAGAAATGCAACAGCAAAGGTGAGACTAGCAAAGAA
Source organism: Orycteropus afer afer (assembly GCF_000298275.1). Classification (NCBI taxonomy): domain Eukaryota; kingdom Metazoa; phylum Chordata; class Mammalia; order Tubulidentata; family Orycteropodidae; genus Orycteropus; species Orycteropus afer. The sequence goes on from NW_006922209.1 coordinate 1,042,196, forward strand.
AAAAGTGTTTTACCGAAAATACTGCATAAGGCCAGCTCTATTCAATAGAAAGGAAATTGGTTTCCTCCTCAGTGATGTCGACTCAAAACTCAGGCTTGGTCAGCTATCCTGTTGATGAAATAAGCTTGATGGGCCAGCCAGGGAGCCTGACTTCTTTCTGTAACACTTTGTAAAGTTATAAAGCCAATTCTAATACCGGTCAGTAGAGAGGCTAATTCTAGGGGGCAGTGGGCGGAGACCTTTTGTTTACTTCTCTACACCCAGTGGATAGCATAGGGCCTGACATACATAAGGACTCCATAAATGCTTGTGAAATGAATAAATGAATAGATGAGCGAGCGGACATCTTCTCCCTGGACAGAAGCCTGCGTACCAACATACACTGGCTACATCTGGTGTTAAGTCACCTAAGATGTACGTAAAACTTGAAAGGTCGGTGCCCTCGCAGGCTCCCTGGCCCTTGTGAGCACTCAGGCCCAGACACTTCTGGAAGCAACCAGAGCCATGGCCTGACGTAAACCTCAACTGTGAGTTAACAGTCCTCTGGTCTAAGAGAAGCTACTAATGCAGTCGTGTGACTCCTGTACTTAGAATTTGGTACTCCTCTTTCCTTCCCCCAAGGATTTTCAAAACCAGCCTTGCTTTCTGGACATACAAAAGCCCAAAGCCACTGCCATCAAGTCGATTCCAACTCAAGCATCCCTATAGGACAGTAGAGCTGCTTCACAGGGTTTCCGGGGCTTATAAGTCTTCTTGGAAGTGGACTGCCTCATCTTTCTTTAGTGGAGCGGCTGGTGTGTTTGAACTGCTGAGGTTTTTGGTTGGCAGATGAGTGCTTTAAATACTGCACCACCAGGGCTCCGTTTCACCCAGAGGGTTTCTAAGGCAGTAAATCTTGACGGAAGTTGATTACCTTATCATCCTTCCACAGAGCGGCTGGTGGGTTTGAACCACCAACCTCCTGGTTAGCAGTCAAATGCCTTAGGCACTGTGCCACCAGCGCTCCTTTTTCTGGGTATACTTATGCTAAAATATATTTTCTTTTAGTCATTCATGCAACATGTACTTGGTGATGGTCCCCTACGGGCCAGTGGCTCTCAGGAATGAATGATGCGTGGAGGAGTGTAGTGTCCATCTCACAGAGCTCACAGGACGCAAAAGAAATGAAAACAGATTTCTGCTGCCCCCCTGACATGGACACTTAACAAGGGAAGGATGGGTCGCTTGCCAGTCAAAACTTTGAGTTTCTGTACTGAGTAAAGGCCTCTTTTCTTCCCAGTGATTTGATTTATTATCTCACCAGCTTAGTATCTGTTTCTCTCCTTGCAAAGAAGAGGAGGAAGAAGCACCTGTGTTGTAAAGGGATGTGGGCAGAGCTTTTATGTCTGTTCTTTTCCTGGCAGGTGAACTTTAACGAGCCCTTGTCCATGCTCCAGCGCCTTACTGAGGATCTGGAGTACCATGAGCTGTTAGACCGAGCTGCAAAGTGTGAGAACTCTCTAGAACAGCTCTGTTACGTTGCAGCTTTCACCGTGTCCTCCTACTCCACCACTGTCTTCCGCACCAGCAAGCCATTCAACCCGCTCCTCGGGGAGACCTTCGAGCTGGACCGCTTGGAGGAGAATGGGTACCGATCCCTCTGTGAGCAGGTAAAGAGGCCTGGGGACTCAACACATTTCCTGTTAGAAGAGAGGGGTGACTGTGCTTGATCCTCGTGGGTGTTAACGTTGGTAAAACTTGGAGTCCCCGTCATCCCAGCCTGCCGCCTTTCCCTTCAGAACGTGGTCTCAAAGACTGCCGTAGTGGGTATGCAAGCCGCAGGTGCTGCAGTGGGTTCGGGTTTGGTGTCGGCAACTTTGCCTTCTCCTTTTCTCCCGCCTTCATTCGAATCCCTGACTCACCTTCATTCCTGCAGGTGAGTCATCATCCCCCTGCTGCTGCACACCATGCTGAGTCCAAAAATGGCTGGACGCTACGTCAGGAGATCAAGATCACCAGCAAGTTCCGAGGCAAATACCTCTCCATTATGCCCCTTGGTAAGGCCGCCAGCTTTGTAAGTACCACTACTGCAGGAGTGAAATGTTCGTTGACAGGGTGGAGAGGGTTAGGAGTCAGGATCCCAGAGGTCTTACTTGGGCGCTGAGCCTCACTAGTTGTGTGGCTTTGGGCAGGTCATTCAACTTCTCAGTTACCAAATGAGGGAGGAGGTCAGAGACTTTGAGACCTCATCCAGCTATAAATTCTTTGTTGTTGTAGCTATATGTGATGCATCTTTAAGCACTATCTTAGGACATAAATTCTGAGATACGTTCGTTTTTTCATTCTGTCTGGCTTCGTCTAACTGGTGTCATTTCCCCCATTATCCTAGCATCCAGCTTCTCTGTTAATCAGAACTCTGGTGATTGTGAGGCTAGATTTCCAGGCAGGCCCTCCCCCTTTTCTCCTTCCTCCCCTCTCTCTCCTCTACTGGATGAGCCAGGTAGAGTTTACATAATGACTAACTTCCGGGTAAGATGAAACTGGGTTTTGAAAGATCTGAGTGGAATGCAAGTTAATTGTGTGTCAAGATCAGGAAGATCAGACCTGGCAAGAAGAATCCTCAGTTGCAGCGTTCAAGACCTGAGACCTGAAAGGAAATGACATTATTCAAAGAGAGTTGTGGAGACTCTTGCTGCTCTCTCCACTGGAGCAGTCACGTTTGTCTGTGTGTGTGTGCGGAGGTGGGAGGAGCTCTGATGGCACGGTGGTTAAAGCATTTGGCTGCTAACCAGAAGGTCAGCGGTTCAAGCCCACCAGCCATTCCACAGGAAGAAGATGAGGCCGTCTACTTCTGTAAAGACTTACAGCTTTGGAAGTTCTGTGGAGCAGTTCTCCCGTGCCCTGTAGGCTCACGGTGAGCAGAAATCGACTCGACAGCAGTGGGTTTGGTTTTGGTTTGGTGCTAAGGCGGGAGCATTGATCTCCGGAAAGAGCAAGAACCCAGAGTGGATGATCAGAGAGAAGAGACCAGGTGACTCCCAGGAGGAAGAGCCGGCAGAAACTGATGCCCTGAGGGCTTGCTTTTCCTGTTCCCGAGTCTGTCCCAGGCAGTTCTTGAGGGAGGACCTCCAGCCATGGAATGAATGCAGGTGGCCTCGGCAAGAAACACATTCTCCCGTAAAATCTCCAGAAAATACAGCCCTGACCCCGTGAGCCCATGACTAGGCTTCTGATCTCCGGAACTGTAAGAAAATGTATCTGTGTTGCTCAGGCACTAAGTTTGTGGAAATTTGCTACAGCTGCAAAGGAAGCGAATACAAAGGACGCTAGTGCCTGCAGCTGCGGTTAGCAGCACATACTCGAGCACCCATTGGATGCCAGGAAGTACTCTAGGTCCTATGGATACGGCGATGGCCAAAACCTGCTTTGATCTTGTCTTAGTTTCCTAGGGCTGCCCAAAGTACCACAGACTAGGTAAGACAACAGAAATGTCTACTGTCACAGAAGTCTGCAATCAAGGTGTCAGCGGGGTTGGGTCTTCCTGGGAACTCCATGTCTCCAGGAGGACTCCAGAAGGTGTGTGAGGGTCCCAGTGCTGCTGTTCTGGGATTAGCACAAGCAGAGGCTTCAGAGAAGAACAAGTTTGCCTCGCAGTTCAGGAGGCTGGACGTCCCACTTCAGGGAGAGCCTTTCAGCTTTGGTGGCCCTGGCGTTCCTCAGTCCCTTGGTGATCCTCCCGGGCTGGCTTGTGTCTGTTCTGTTCCTTCTGTAACTCAGAAGTGGTTTAGGACCTTCCAGCACTGGTGTGAGCTGAGTGGTCAGTCACATCGCACTGAGGAAAGTGATTGCGTTACAGTAGATTAGATGGCATCCACAGGTTGGCATCCTAGCACCACATTCAGTCCTTAACAGAAGGCCACAGGTAAGTGCTGGTGGATGATTTTACAGGGTTAGGTAGGTATGGGATGGATCTGGTAGGGTCTCACCTGCCATGGTGAGGAGTTGGCTTTTATTCTAAGTGTTTGTTGTTGTTGTTGTTTGCCATCGAGTCAAACCTGACTCATAGCGACCCCTCCTTGGGTTTCCGAGGCAGTATCACTACAGAAGTAGGATTGCCCAACCTTCCTTCCGAGGAGTGGCTG
>NW_006922209.1:1046416-1054738 GCF_000298275.1 Orycteropus afer afer
TACAGAAGTAGGATTGCCCAACCTTCCTTCCGAGGAGTGGCTGGTGGGTTTGAACCGTCAGCCATCTGGTTAGCAGGCAAGTGTGTTAGCCACTATGCTACCAGAGGTCCCATTGGGAAGTAATGGAGGGTTTTCATATAGCGTGGTAACATTATGTGACTTATCTTTTAAAAGGTTATTTTGATCAGAGACTCTAGGGACAGAAGTGTAAGCTGGGAGACCAAAAGACGATTATTGCAGAGGTTCAGGCAAGAGGTGGTGGTGATGTAAGCTCGTGGTGGCGGAGGAAGTGTTGAGCAGTGGAGTAGAGGTCTGTTGAGGTGGAGCAGACGTTTGGAAGATGGCTGTGAGGGTTCAGTGAGCTCACGCACGCGAACATAGGACAACGCCTGGTACGTGGTGAGTGAACTCACCAGACTTGCTGTCACCGTCACCGTCACCAGCCTCAGCAATATCCTTGTCATCACTGCTGCTCCAGCGACCAGGGTGACTTTAATATTTTGTGCAAGAAAGACATGCCTAAGTCAGAATTAAAGTGTTCTTTTCATTAGTGATTACAGAGGGAGCTTAGTTACTCTGTTATGGAATTGACTGTGTTGGTAGTGCGCGCGCGCATGTGTGTGTTTGTGTGTGTGTGTGTATATATATATATCTATCTCCGTATTTAACTTGTAGATTTTTCAGTTATTTTGAATTTCCAGTTCGCTCTGCTGTAACCATTGATTTGGGTTTGGCATTCATTTGAGATCCACTCAGAGGATCCACTGGAGTTTTTGCCTTCATTTTTGCTACTATTGAAGAATATAGGTCTCTAGTTAAGATGTATCGCATCTCAAGGTTTGTCATCATTTCATTATATTGTGTGCATAGAATAAAAAGTCAAGTGAAAAAACATTTGCTCAGTTTTTCCAACATTGGAGAAAGTTACAAATCCTTTTCAATTTTTCTTTTGTTTACAGAGAAGTGTCAGTAGACGGAAGTCAATCCTTGTTATTCCTAGCTAGCATGGTACTATTTTTCTAATATTTGGCTTAATTTCTGCTCCTCTTTGCTTCCAGGTACCATTCACTGTATTTTCCATGCCACTGGGCACCACTACACTTGGAAAAAAGTTACCACGACAGTGCACAACATTATCGTTGGCAAGCTTTGGATAGATCAGGTGAGTAAAAGTGCCCACAGTACTTCTGGGGGTTAGAAGAATACCTCCTTAGGTACGTCCTTGCAGTAGAGGCACTCCCCAGGCTATGAACGAGATTTGCTCCCAAGTGTGTCTTTAAGAATTTGTAGGTAAATTGGAACAAGTTGCATATAGTTCTTAGTTAGCCTTACTTTAGTGCAAGAAAACTTCCATTGACTTAAAAACCGAATGTGCAGCAAGTGAAAGTGATTGTGATGAAGAATCTGTTGTGAGTAGGGAATTGGTTCATTAATTTCAAAGTGAGGGCAGATTTACATAACATCAAAAGGCAAGTAGGTGTGAGCTATGCATAAATCAGATGTTCACAGTCAGGGCCCTGTTTGTACTAGGAAATGTGAAATGGGCCCCAGAAATAGCACAGTAGTGCCGTATTGTTGGCATTTATAAATGACCAAATGAGGACATTGATTCAATGACTATAGGACTGTGTTGGGTACTGTGGAGGAGCTAAGAAAATGATAAACATGTTCTCCCATTCTTCATCCTTTCATTATCCGTAGACATTGATCACCAAGCTAGCGTAAGAGATGGCCTCAGACATGTCTTACTCGTTGCTGATTTCTTAAGACAATGGCAGTAGGGAAAACTGTTCTGAGGAGTCGGGAAAGGCTTCACAGTAGATGGGGGAATCGAGCTGTTGAAGAGGGGCTTGAGGTTTGAATGATGAGAGGGAGGGAAAGTGAGTAATGTGTAGAAAGGCCTGCACTGTGGAACCTTGGCGTTCTAAGTGGAGGGCTCGCACTTAATCACAGGTTCATGGAGGGCACCGGCAGTGGAGTGGTTTGGAAAAGTGATGTATTACGTGAATTTCAGTATATGTGCTAGTAGCAGGGCTTCGAACCAGTTTATTCTGGTTCAACTCCCTGCTAAGGATTTTCATTTCCACCCCAGATCTGCTGAATCCAGAAACCTAAACTAACTGCCATCGAGTTGATGCTGACTCATAGTGACCCTATAGAGCAGGGTGGAACTGCCCCACAGGGTGTCCAAGGCTGTAAATCTTTACGGAAGCAGACTGCCTCATCCTTCTCCCATGGAGCAGCTGTGGGTTTGAACCCCTCACCTTTTAGTTAGCAGCCAGGTGTCTTAACCAGTGCACCACCTGAGCTTTTATTTTTTCCTTTTTTTTTTTTACACTACTAGTGCTGGTTATCCACTGAATCAGAATCTACATTTTAACAAACTCCCCGGGATTCGGGATTCGTATGCACAGAATCACCTGGGGATCTTGTTACAATGTAGGTTCTGAGTCAGTGGGTCTGGGGTGGAAATGCCCGTTTTTGGCAGGGGGTTGAAGCAGTAGGTTTGAAGCCCTGGCTGAAGGTCATACTTCAACTGTGGCACACAATTAAAAACAAAGGTCATTTGATCTTGATCCCAACCTGTAATAATTAGTTACAAAGGGATTCCACGTTGCCAGCGTTGGCTGAGACCTGGCTCTCAAGGCGAGGGAGCCCTGGAGCGGAAGAAAGCGAGGAAAGAATTTGGAGGGTGTTTGGTCGACGTGAAGTTGTCCAGCTTCAGTAAAATGATTATTGTCATTTCAGTCTGGAGAGATTGACATCGTGAATCACAAGACAGGAGACAAGTGCAATCTTAAGTTTGTTCCCTACAGCTACTTCTCTCGGGATGTAGCAAGAAAGGTAAGGGAAGTAAGAATTTAAAGTTTTTTCACTTAACGTGTATCCCTTAGAAAACCTCTTCCTTTGGGGCTGGGATTGTGATACATTTATCATGTATTTTAGGAGATACGTGTGTGTGTGTGTGTGTGTATAAACCCACTGCCATCGAGTCAGATCCGACTCATAATAACGCCTTTCCCCCATTGGGTTTCTGAGGCAGTAAATATTTGCAGAAGGAGATTGCCTGTCTTCCGCAGAGTGGCTGGTGGGTTTGAACCACCTGTCTTCTGGTTAGCAGTCAAATGCCTTAGATACTATGCCACCAGAGCCCGTCATATATATATATTTTATATACTTTAGGGTGTGTGTGTGTGTGTGTATATATTTATATAGGTATGTGTATGTATATATCTTCAACATGGTGATTGAAAAAAGTAGGTATGAAAGAGAAAGTCTGCAAGAACAGGAACTCTAGGAATCACATCCTTTAACCAAATCCTTGTTTGTGGTGAAGACGGCACGTGAGGAGGTAGAAGTTAGGAGCCGTGAGTGAAATGGGAAACCCAGCGGGATGACTGGTGAGGGGTGGCAGGGAAGGTGCAGGCAGCGCGAAGGGAGTCGGGAGCTGAATCTGTGTGCTTCTCGGGAGTCTGGAGAGAAACAGTGCCGAGTACCAGAGACTTGGCTGCATGGTTGCAGTAGAAATCCCTGTATAACACGGTGACCATGAAACCCCCATCCCGTGGCTCAGTGATTTCAAGCAATTCAACGAGAAATTACAACATAATGATTGAATGGTCCCACGATGTGTGTCTTGGTTGGAGTTCACTAGTCTTCACCCTGGGACTGGCTTCTGGGATCATCTGGTAAGCTAACCCACGGTGAATGCTGGTCCTTCAAAGCCCTGCTCTCCATCCTTGTAGGTGACAGGGGAAGTGACAGATCCAGCAGGAAAAGTTCACTTTGCCCTTCTGGGGACATGGGATGAGAAAATGGATTGTTTCAAAGTTCAGCCCGTCATTGGGGACAACGGGGGTGATGCTCGCCAGAGGGGCCACGAAGCGGAGGACAGCAGGGTCATGCTGTGGAAAAGGAACCCTTTACCGTGAGTACCACTGGGCGCGCTGCCCACGCGCTGCTTCAGCCTTACCCGCGGGCAGGAGTGACGGCATTTCTGCCTTCCTTGCCACTTAATTATGTGAGGGATTGAGCAAGGAAAATCGGAACCTTTGGAGAAATTACCAGAGTGTTGTGACTGTCATTTCAGTTTCAGCGTGCCATCTCAGGAAAGTGCAAACCCGTCAAACCACATCTAGCAAACACTCTAAAGGTCCTTAGGAACGCGTTTGCAGGAGGTTTTTCCCCAGCTTGGACCCAACGTCTTCAGAGGTGGCTAGAGGAGAAAGGTGCCTATGCCTGTTAACAGTTTCCCTCAGAGGCCTGGCGGCAATAGAGAGGGCCCTGGACAACATGAGGACTTTGGAGACAGTTTACATCAGAGGCCGTTTGTCTCCTGTTACCGTCTAATGCCGTTCACTCCGTAGTAATAGCTGAGGTTATGCCAGAAGGACGCTGAAGGGAAGGAATCCAGGGATAAGGAGTTTTCATGGCACACGGTGTGTCATGCTTCCCCACGAAGGTAGAGGGTCTCAGCTGAGTGTGTGACGCCCAGGAGACCGTCAGGGATGTTGGGGAGGGGGCACCAGACATGCTCCCAGATTCTCTCTGTTTGTTGGGCGGCCTTGGTGGTGCAGTCTCCTGGCCATGCTCTTAGTTGTCGCTCCTTGACTCGGGCCTGGGCTCCGGCATCACCCTTCCTCTTCTTCACCCTCACTTTCAGGAAGAATGCCGAGAACATGTACTACTTCTCGGAGCTCGCTCTGACTCTCAATGCCTGGGAGAGCGGCACTGCCCCCACAGACAGCCGGCTGCGGCCTGACCAGAGACTGATGGAAAACGGGCGCTGGGATGAAGCAAATGCTGAGAAGCAGCGCCTGGAGGAGAAGCAGAGACTCTCCAGGAAGAAGAGAGAAGCCGAAGCCATGAAAGCCACGGAGGACGGTACGCGTCTGCCTTCTACACGGGGTCTGGTGCGTGGAGAACGTCAGCGTGCCATCAGCCCTGATTGTGTTTTCTTTCCTCCTCTCTTCCAGGCACCCCCTATGATCCCTATAAGGCACTGTGGTTTGAACGGAAGAAGGATCCTGTTACCAAGGAGTTAACCCATATTTATAGGGGAGGATATTGGGAGTGTAAGGAGAAACAGGACTGGATCACGTGCCCGGACATTTTCTGAGGCGGCACAAGCACATCGAAGGAGGATCCAAAGGAGCAGAGGACGGATGTGCAGGGAAGCTGGCAGTTGTGACTCTTCCCGAGTGCTTTCCTCAAGTTTGTCTGTCTTAACCAATCATTTTTTTCCAAATCAATCACCAGAAGCAGACGCCAGTGGTGGTGATTGGCTGGTTGCCTTAGCTGATTGAAACTGCAATCGACATTGTAGATACTGATGCGTGTGAGGGAGAGGCTCAGCGGCTGACAGTTGGTGTTACTTCCCGTCCGCAGAGTCAGGGACTCTTGGCTCTTCCCTGTCCTTCCGCCCCCGTTTAAGAGGATGCCACCCACCCTGCCCGTGCAGTATCCTGTGCAGCCAAAATCTACATAAGGTGACGATTCAGGGGCATTTTGGTGCTGTTCAGAGCAAGAGCTGATCTTAGAAGTTCCTCTAAAAAGAAACACGTGAGACTCACCAGCGGCGGCCTCGTGCACGGGGGCGGTGGAGCTGAGCTGTGACGGGAAATGGGTTCGCAGATGGCGCAGGTGACGGGGAGTCTGTGCAGAGAGAGGTGCGGCCTCGGGGTCCCTGCCACAGGCATCTTCCTGCAGGACCGGAGCGTGCAGGGTTGCACCCTTGGAAGTTTCTGTCTACACTTGCGTAAAACACCCTTCCGCACTCCGTCTTCTTCGACAGCAGCTGGAGGGTGGTTGGGGGGAGGGGAGCGTTACCCTCCTGAAGGGCCTTTCTACAGTTCCTCGGGCGGAGAACTGAGAACACGGGGCAGGATGGATGAAGACCGCTGCCACTTCCGCTTTCCCACTTCCTCTTCACCCCTCCTCCCTTGCTTCCCCACCTTCTCTCCTTCCTCCTGGCGCGCTGCCGCACCGGGCCCCAGCGTGGAGCAGAACCATGCCTGCCCCGTTCTGACAAGCTTCCGAATCTGAGAGAAGGCATTAATCTGGAATAAAAGTTTGCACCATCTCTCAAGCCCTGGACTGGAGCCGCCCCTGGAATGATGTGTTAAATAGCTGTATATTATATGTATATGTAGAGAAAAATCTAATTTTTTTTGTTTGATTCCCATTAAGAACCTTGTTTTTTGGTATCACTTGTCTCCCTGGGAGTCCGTGTTGGACACGCATTAACGTGGATCAGAGCTCCCCTGCAGTCCACCTTTTGGAGGCAGACAGATTCAGCCTGAGCGGGATCACAGCTGGCAGTGCGGGGACAGGGACATTGTCTGTGGTTTGTATCACGAGGGTCCACTGCTGTCTGAACTCCACTCTCGTAATGGCTGGACCCGGGAATGAACTCCTTACCTCTTTCCTGTCTCCTTTCCTTCTTTTGTTAGGGAGTGTGTGGGTGCGAGTTCAGGGACACTTCCGGTTCAGCACCGCTGGCCCAAAGCACAGCCCGCAGGATGACCCCTGGAGCCCTTGCCGGGTTGCCCCATCCTGCTGCTGGGCCCCGAGTCCCTCCGTTGCTTGTTCTCTGTCTCAGTTGTCTTTTTCAGTCCCTGTGCCACCCCCTTTGGTTGAGGATTACAAACCGAGGTGCCTGTCTTTTGTGGATTTTGTTAGTGGGTTTTGTTTCTGTTCCTTTAGCTCCTAAGCCTCAGCCAGTGTGGGTCCTGGGGGGAAATACCATTCCACAGGAAGCCATCCCTCCAGGGAAATTAGATTGAACCCGGGACACTAGTCCTCTCCTTCCGCACCATCCTTCCCTCCCTCCCTAGCTGTGAGAAACCTGAGAGAGGGGCAGGTGCTGGAAAGAGCCTCCACAGAGCCCTGTTCCTAACACGAGTGAGTGCTCCTTTCCAGGAGGCCCGGGAAAGCGGCCATCAGGAGCTTCAGACGGTGGGTGGTGGCCAGCTCAGCTGACCCTCCTGCTTTATCCCACTTTCCTTCTGCACCATCAGCACTACATTTCTGGCTCGATCCCTAATCAGATTCTGCTAATGGAAGAAGCTTTGAGTCTTTCAGGTGGAATAAAGTCACATGAAAACAAAACAAAACTATATATATTTTTGGTTTTTTTGCCTTATTGCTTTTTTTCCAAGAAAACTACTAAATTAAATAATTTTTAAAAAGTCCCATTGTTTGTCTGATTCGCTTCTGCTGCTCCTGGGGTTGGGGGAGGTCAGGGCTGGCCCAAAGGTCATTTGTCCTGTTTGGGAGTCTGGAAGCCCTGTTCTCGGTGGGAAATTGAAAAATAGAGGTAGACCTGAAAGAATGGGGCACAGGTTTCCTGAGCTCTTAACTGTTAGACACCCTTCTGGAGGGCCAAAGAGCGGAAGCATAGTGCCTAAGGCATTTGACTGCTAACCAGAAGGCTGGTGGTTCAAACCCACCAGCCACTCCTCGGAAGGAAGATTGGGGAATCTACTTCCATAGGGATACCACCTCGGAAACCCAAGGAGGGGTCACTGAGTTGGATCCGAGTCGACAACAGTGAGTTGTTGGGAATGTAGTTAGGGTCCCTGGGTGGCACAGACAGTTTGTGCTTGACAGCTGACCTATAGGTTGGTGGTTTGAAGGCATCCAGTAGTGCTGCGGAAGGAAGTCCCGGCCAGCTCTCCATAAAGATTACTGCCTTCAAAACCCTGTGGAGAAGTTCTCCATAACACATGGAGCTGGGGTTGCCAGAACTCCGAATGGACGCCACAGCCTCGGGTTTGGTGCTCGTTAATGTGAGGTGTACATTTTGGGAGTGCACCTGAGGGAAGTTCAGCCTCCAGGCTCCTGGATTTCTCAAGGCCCCAGTGTTCACAAAGATGAGCTGTGTTGTTGGGGGTTATTTTCCTAGCCTGGTTCTTGGGAAGGCCACTTACCTGCTCAAGTGTCTGCCTCATTCTTGTTGCACTAGGTGGTAAGTTCTAGCAGTTTGTTCTGGCAAGTTAAAAACCACTGCCATAGACCCTTGATGCTGTGAGAGGGGCATTCTGCAATCTTGACTACCACTCGGCACTTAATTTACTCCGTTAGGGGCAGTCAAATGTAACTGAAACCAACAATTCTCAAGTCCATTGAGGGGCCATTGTGACAAGGAGCTCTGGTGATGCAGTGCCCAAGGCATTTGACTGCTAACTGGAAGGTTAGTGGTTCAGACTCAACAGCCCCTCTGCAGGGGGAAGGTGAGGCAATCTCATTCTGTGAAGAGTTACAGCCTTGGAGACCCAATGGGGGTCGCTATGAGTTGGAATTGATGGTAGTAGGTTTGGG
>NW_006922209.1:1055794-1057754 GCF_000298275.1 Orycteropus afer afer
AGAGAGAGAGAGAGAGATTTATCTTAGGAAAGTGTGTACTTCAGAAGCTGGCAAGTCCCAAGTTCTTGGATCAAACGTAAAGCTGGAGGCTTTTCCCGACTCACGCAGCTGCAGGGGCTGACGAGCTCAAGGTTGGCAGGCAGTGTACTGGCTGTTGACTCCAACAAATGGCAATTCCAAGATCTCCAGGCCGAATGGTGGATTGTTTGCTCACAGACAGTTGTAGGCAGCACAAAAGAATCCCGATCCACAGAAAAAGAGTGTCTCTTTTCCCAGGATGTCCACAAATATACTGGAAGCAGGCCACACCCCTAGGGAAATTCCCCCTCAATGGATTGGCTGCTCAAAACATAAACATCTGATCCCATCATGGGAACAACCCACATCACAATTGCTCAAACCACACAGAATCGTGGTCCAGCCAAGTTGACACACAGCTCCAACCATCACAAATGGGCCGTTGCAATCTCGTATGATAAGCATTGTAGAGGGGTAACTAATCTGCAGGGGTGGAGAGGGAGGGGCTGCATGGATGTGTCAGAGAAGTCTTGAACTAGAATGTACCTAAGCTGGAAGTGGAGGGTTGAAGGAGAAGGCAGTGTCAAAAACGCTGCATGGACAAAGATGGAGAGGAAGGTTGGGAAACACCCTGAGTTGGGATGGTTGGACAAAATGGCTAGAGGTTACAGCTGAGGAGACATTAAGCATCACAGGGAGGTACAGCCCAAGCTGTGGAAGGCTTTATATACCTTACAAAGAAGTCTTGGTTTCTGTTCTCTCTTGGGAGCCAGAGAAGGGTTTTTAAGTCAGATTGGGGGTTCCAACCCGGAAAACGATTCAGAGGTAGAAAGACTCGTTAGGAACCTGGAGAGGATGTGAGGGTGAAGAGAAGTGAAGGGATTCCAGAGACCTTATGGAATGAATATGACGAGTATGAATATCAGTGGACAGTAGAGACAGGCTGATGGTATTTTTTCAGCTTGGGAAACGTTAATGGAAGGTGGTGGTAAGATCAACACATTTAGACGGAAAGATGAGTTCATTTTTGGAAAGGCTTAGTTGGAAGTGCTTGTGGAGAAGGTGAGTAAGTAGGGACAAATGGGCTTTATGTGTGACAGCTACACTTTTGTGAGAACTGAGGGATGGTATGCTGCGAGGCTGCACATCGACATCATCTGGTGAACTTAAAGCTATACATGCCACACCTGTGCCCATCTGCAAAGAGTGATTCAATCAGGCAAGGGCTAGTGCGATGGTACATATTTTATGATTAAAAGAAACTGACTTATCCAACATATAGGCAAGTAAGTGACTAAACTGGTATTTAAACTCACGCTTTGTCATCAGTGGGAGCTCTGCTGGCTTTGTGGTTAAAGCATTTGGCTGTTAACCAAAAGGATGGTGGTTCAAACCCACCAGTTGCACTGTGGGAGAACGATAAGGCAGTCTGCTTCTGTAAAGATTTACAGACTTGGACACTTGCCTTGGAGCAGTTCTACTCTGTCCTAAAGGGTCTCTCTGAGTTGGCATTGACTCAGTGGCACTGTTTTTCTTTTCCCTCCTCATCAGTTTGCCAAGCCTGGGAAAAGTCTATACTATTGTATTAGTTTTCTATCGCTGCATCACTAATTACCATAAATTTAGTGGCTTAAAACATCCACTTCTTAGCTCACAGTTCTGGAGGTTAGCGTGGCACATGGCGTAGCTGGGTTCTCTGCTCAGAGTATCACAAAGTTGCAATCAAGGTGACAGCCAGGCTGAGATCTCTTCTACAGCTCCTGGGGAAAACTGCTTCCAAGCTCATTCTCACGAATGGCAGAATCCAGGGCCTTGCAGCTGTAGGACTGAAGTCTGCTGTCTTGCTGGCTGTCAGCTGGGGTGCTCAGCTCCTAAAGACCACTCCCATTCTTTGCCACATGGTCTCCTCCATCTTCAAGACAGCACTGCATTCCTTCTTCTT
>NW_006922209.1:1059834-1060753 GCF_000298275.1 Orycteropus afer afer
GGAACTGCCCCATCAGGTTCTCATGGCTGTCATCTTCTGGAAGCACATCGCCAGGTCCCTTTCCTGCAGAGCTACAGGATGGGCTCCAACCACCAACCTTTCCGTTAGCAGCACAGTGCTTAACCATGACACCACAGATAGACTCTAAAGTCATGCTTTCTCCAAACCTGTAACAAGCCTATGTTGTTTCCTGTCTATGAGTCAGGTGATTATGAAGCATTGATTTATTCTAACTCAACAGCCTTAAGGAATGTATTAAAAACATTTTTTAAAGTGAATGAATGCAAAGGATGCAAAATTATGAAATGAGAGGTGAAGGTGGAATAAAGTCAGCTCATTAGGGGATATTATTAAACTAAGGCTTGCTTCTCAGAGTGTGAGAGAGGCCTGAGCTAATTGCATTTTTTTGAGAATAACTATTTACTTAAAAACAAAGAAATGCATCTAAGGTGCAACGATTAATTTCTCTTCATTTGGAGCAAAGAAGAGTGAAGAAAATCAAAGATACAAGGAAACATTCCGTTCAAAGGACTAATGGACCATACAAACTCCAGCCTCCACAATACCCAGACCAGAAGAACTAGATGGTGCCCGGCTACCACTGCCGACCACTCCAAAAGGGATCACAATAGAGGTTCCCAATAGAGTGGGAGAAAAATGTGGAACAAAACTCAAAAGGGGAAAAAAAAAAAAAAAAAGACTAGGCTTACGGGTCTGATAGAAACTGGTGAAACCCCTGAGAATATGGCCCTTACACACCCTTTAACCCTTTTAGCCAAACAACAGTGACTCAGCTTTTAACCACAGTACACAAGCCTGTAAGGTGAACAATAACAGCACGGAGGTCCACACTCTGTAAACCAAACAACCACGAGATGAAAAGGCAGCATTTGCCCAGGGCTAAAGCTCAGCTTGCTGA
>NW_006922209.1:1061643-1069804 GCF_000298275.1 Orycteropus afer afer
CAGTGTCACGAAGCAAAACGTTATGAATTGTTCAATGGAAAACCAGTGTGCTCCATAAACTTCCACTTGAATCACAAGTTTGTTTTTTTTTTAAAGATCCATTGGCCTTTAAGCTGCAGATCTTGGGGCTGGAGGAGACTGGATTAATGCACCGCAGGATTAAAAAAAAAGAAGAAGAAGAAGAAGAAATGCCAAGATGGGATTACAAAATGGCATGTATTTTAAATACTTGTATTCAGCACGTGAGCATTTAACATAGAAATCCAGCGACCGTGTGTCTCCTCTGGAGATATCGCTCCCAGTGTACTTCTGAGGCCCTTACTCGGCCGTCCTGCTCTCTTTCGTACATTTCCACCTGCCAATTTGACAATATCTGTAAAAATTCAAAATGTCCGTAGTTTTTGGTTTGGAAAAATCTGCCTTTGAATTTATGCTACAGAAACGTTCTGCCCAAGAACCACACACACACTGCATATTCATTGCACTATTTGTTTTTAATGAAAATAGAAAATAATCCAAATGACCATCATTATGCGCTTGATTAAATAAATTGTGTTATGTCCATAGAATCCAACATACAGGTTAAAAAGAATGAAATGGGTCTACAGAATGACAGGGGGGAAACGTCCCTGGTTTATTTTTAAATGAGAAAAGCGAACTGCAGGGCAGTTAAAGAAATGAAATAACAGAAAAGTGAAATGATCATGCTTGCTTGTAAACAGGGAGCTTGCCTCAAGACCTCTGTAGGATTTATGTGTTCACCTCCTCGGAATCGTGACGGCAGTGGGTTTGTTTTTTGAGTACCTCCAGCTGAACACAAATACTGACCTCATTTGTTACCATGGAACGAAATCGTTCCTTGACAGCTGGTCGGAAGAGCCTGCTGGGGGAGCTGAAACAGCTCGGTTGGGGGACCCTTAGGCCCACGCAGCTTCTTGGTTTAGGGCAGAGATGTGGCTTTCGGCGCTAACTGTAGTAGCCCGGCTGCCTTCGTCAGTTTGCCCTGTAACTTTGCTCAAACAACCCCAGATTGCCACCGTTTGGGTTCTCGCCCAGTTGGTAGTCAGATTAGCATAGTGCCTAAGGCCCCTGACTGCTCACCGGAAGGCTAGCGGTTCAAGCCCACCAGCCACTCCTCAGAAGGAAGGTGGGACAATCTACTTCCGTAGTGATACCTTCTCGGAAACCCAAGGAGCGGTCGCTCTGAGTCGGTCGGACTCGTGGGCACATAATAAATCAGATTAGGTGGTAAGGGAAGGGCTCTTTTTCTCTTTCTCTAGCTGGGAAAATGAAGACCGAAAGGGTTGTCTTTGCTTTCAAACGGCTCACAACAAGGCCTGTATCCCTGCCCTGCCCTTGGACCTGGAGCTGTGAGCAGGTTCCCCAGGCAAGGAGCGCCCTCTCTTTCTTCTGGATCATTCTCTGCCCGCCCGCCATTCTTCCCCGTTTCCGACGACGCTGGGGACGGGCTCGGCCTTCTCCGGGTGGTGGTCGCCCCGCGCGCGCTGCCCGCGGGGCCCGGGGCCGTGGTCGCCCGGCCGCGGGGCTGCCACGCCCCGGCCGCCCGCTCAGTGCCTGGGGCTCGGGGGTCGTCGGAATGAGGTCGAGGGCCTGGTCGGCTCAGCCCTCGATACTCTCCCCGGCGTCAGATGCGCTGGTCCTCGTCCCTGTGGTTTAACAATCGAGGAGCTAAAGACGGTGAGGGATCGCAGCCCTCCCGGGTTTGGGCCTCCGCCCTGAGGAGCCCTGGGCGCAGTGGTTAAGTGCTAGGCTGCTGACCGAGTTGGGCCTTTGGAAGGCGGTGGGAACCTGGCAGCCACAGAGGGTTGGGTCGGGTTTGGCTTTGGTTTGACTTTAGAGGGCTATCAGATAAAATAAGGAGGCTCATTTAAATCGGAATTTCAGACAACGAACACGTTTTAGTGTAACTGTGACCCTAATAGTGTATGGAACATATCTGCACTTAGAAAAATATTCGTTGTTTCCCTGAAATTCGAGGTTAATTGAGCGTTCTTTATTTCCTGAGTCGCAAACCACTGCTGTTCATCATATCCTTGTGGCAGCTTGACTCTAGGCCTCCCCCAAAGTTACTCAAACCGTAGTCAGGGTGGACTCGATTTCCGAGGAGAACCGATACTCTTAATATCCAACACTTAGCAGTTGACAGGGACCAAGTTGCAACCAACAGCTGACTTGTTCTCATTACCACCAGACACGCAGATGGCAGGGGTCACCAGGAAACATCCCCGGAATCTGCCATTCCACCTTCCCAGGCATTCAGAGGTGTTCTTCCTCGGATCTGAGATACGGGCAGAACGGGGGAAGCCAGTGGCCCTGGGCTGGATTCTATTAAAAACAAAGAAAACTTGTTCAAATGGTGAGCCATTCCACTCAAGGTACTGCAATGGGCTACGCATTTAAAACAACCAAAAAACCCAGCTCGGTTCCCTGGATTCCCTTCTGACTCAAGACCCCATGAATTAGGGAACACCTTTTTTTGGGGGGCCAGTCGCTGGGCTGGGCCCTTTCTGGGGAGAGAAGAATAAGACACAGTCCTTGCACTCTAAGAACTCAGTGTGTTGTTGTTACGTGCTGTTGAGTTGGACCCAACTCATAGTGATCCCTCCTTGGGCTTCCCAACGGAAGTAGATTGCCCCATCTTCCTTCCGAGGAGTGGCTGGTGGGTTTGAACCACCAGCCTTCTGGTTAGCAGTCAAGTGCCTTAGGCACTATGCTACTAGTAACAAGGAAGAAGTGCTCTGAGCAAACACCAGCCATCTCCAGACCGTAAGGATGGATGATGGCCTTTGTGAATAATGGGCCTTTGCCCATTCAGGTTTTCAGCCCCAAGAGGAAAGAGGGAATCACAATGGTAAGAACTTGGGGTCCAAGCAAGACGCTCAGAGAAGGAGGAAGGGTGCCCGCCTGACTGATCATTCCTGCCTGCCTGGCTTGCTCTTGCCCATCCGTCAAGGCACAGTTTTTATGGCTACCCGCCCCCGTCAGGTGCTACTCCGGGCCCATCTAGTCCTCTGCGCCACCAAACTACTTGTCCATTCCTCTGTGAAAGCATTCATTAAACGGCTTTCCAATGTCCGCTGCCTGCATGGTGTTTGCCTAAAGTGTGGTGGGTGCACGGCCCACGGGAAGGGAAGAGGAGGGACCGGGCAGAATGCAAGGTGCTTCCAGGGAAGATGGAGGTTAAGCTGAGTTCCCAGCGGTGCTAGGAGGCGGAAGACAGGGAAGGAGTGAAAAGGAGCCGGGGGTCCCTGAGGGTGCAAACAGTGAAGCTATTGGCGGCTGCGGGAGAGGCTGCAGGCTGCCGGCCATCCAGACGTTTCTCAAAAGGAAGGTCTGGCCATCTACTTTCAGAAAATCAGCCATTGAAAACCCTGTGGAGCCCTGTTCTACTCAGACACACATGGTGTCGCTGTGAGTCAGAATCCAGTCAACCGCAGTTGTTTGCTGTTTTTATATTCCACTTAGAGGGAACGCTGCAAAAAAGCCCAGAGCACTGAACGGACGTGGCAATTTCTGTAAATCTAAACCAGTGCAGTCTAAGAGACGCGGGAGGCGGCGGCGTGAGCGCGCGCGAGCGCGCGTGCGCGGAGGCCCGCTGGCGGGGACGCGGCGGGAGGCGCGACCTGGGGCGGGGCTCCTGGGAGTGTCGGCCGCGGAGCGTCCTGCGACAGCTGGCCCAAGTCCAGTCAGCTTTTTACCGTTTACCGGGTTCGCGCTTCCCTTGGCGATGGACGTCTGGGAAGAGGACAAGGAACTGCGTCCCGAAGGAAGGGACCGACGGATCCCTTTAACCACTGGACTGTGGCCTCTGACTCTGTGTTCTGGGTTCAGGGCACACAAAGGCGTCAGGGTTGGTAGCAGTCAACAGACAACTTCTCCCTCCGCCAAGTTTTGCAGAACTGAGGGGTTACGTTTACCAAGGAAGGGGTGACCTTCTAAATCAAAAGGGGCGCGTTTTATTTCTTTTTAAAGAAATACGTATTTAGCTGCCAGCGAGCAGTTTAATCACTCCCCGCGGGATTTGTGCATTGGAATTGGATAGAGTCACACAGAGAGGCGGGGCTTGAAAACGCGCTCACATTGTTGTGCCTATGGGCGGCCGCGCATATCAGGTTACAGTCTTCAGTCAGCGACAAGACATTACGCCCGTGAGCCCGGATAGCTCAGTCGGTAGAGCATCAGACTTTTAATCTGAGGGTCCAGGGTTCAAGTCCCTGTTCGGGCGGACGCGTCGCTTTTGTTCCTACAATTCAGAAAAACAATAAATCAAAATCCCTACCCTCTGGGTGCTGCGTTTGTTGGCCTTTTGCATTTAGAGAACGCAATAAAATCCTGGAGTCCTAGCTGCTGCCCTGTCGAGAGCCGGACGTCCGCGAGGGCCGTCACACGCGAGCCTGTGTGCAGAGGCGTCCAGGGGAATTCCAGTGCGTCGCTATGAGCGCCCAAACAGGCACAGGCGTTCTGCAGCCACTGGACAGAACTGCCGGCTCCCAGTCACTGCTGTAATAAAGTGTGGCTAACGACGCCATCGAGAAGAACCGCGGACTCCTTCGGACGTCTCCTGCTTTAACTCTCTTTCAGCAGACCCTGCCCACCCGCTGTCCCCTCGCGCTGGCTGCCTGCAGAATGTGACACGGATCCTCCCTCCACCTTCTCCCTCCTCCCTACTACTTCCTCTCGAGGGGGTTTTTCTGCACTCTCAAAAGGAAGAGTTAGGCACCTAGAAACGGAAACCCCAAACAGAGTAGCTTCCCCCAAACCCAAGTGAGGCCAAATCTCTTACCTCCAAAGGGAGGCCTTGAGGTTGAGATGGCAGCTTCTGCTGCATACTGGGAGAGAGGGCAGCAAGGACCTGGTGGTGGTGGTGGTGTCTCTTGTCATCCAGGCTCCAACTCTTAGCGACCCTGTGTACAACAGACCGAAACACTGCCCAATCGTGCACCATCCTCACAATCCATTGTTGCAGCCACTGTGTCAATCCATTTCCTTGAGGGCCTTCCCCTTTTTCGCTGGCCCTCCACTTTACCAAGCATGATTTCCTTCTCCAGGGATTGGTCCCTTCTGACAACATGAGCAAATTAGGAGAGATGAAGTCTGGCCATTCTCGCTTCCAAGGAGCATTCTGGATGCACTTCTAGGACAGATCTGTTAATTCTTCTGGCAGTCCATGGTACTTTCAGTATTCTTCACCAACACAACTTAAAAGCATCAACTCTTCTTCGGTCTTCCTTATTCATTGTCCAGATTTCACATACATACGAGGAGATTGAAAACAGCATGGCCTGGATTAGGTACACCTTAGGAGCTCTGGTAGCGTAGTGCCTAAGGCACTTGACTGCTACCTAGAAGCCTGGCGGTTCAAACCCACCAGCCACTCAGAAGGAAGGTTGGGCAATCTACTTCATAGTGATACTGCCTCGGAAACCCAAGGAGGGCTCACTATGAGTCGGGTCCAACTCGATGGCACATAACAACAATAACAGTCTTCAAAGAGACATCTTTGCTTATCAGCACTTTAAAGAGACCTTTTCCAGCAGATTTGCCCAGGGCAATATGACAGATGCCTGTTTCTTAACTGCTGCTTCCATGGGTGTTGATTGTGGATCAAGGATCTGGGAAGAGACAAATATCCTGGAATTCAAAACATGAAAAAAACATTAGCTTCCAGTGACTATAATTAATAAGGAAAATATTCAGCTCCTGACAGGCTTTAGGAAGTTGGCTTGAAACTGTAAGAAGAGGTGCAGACATGGGGTCACCAAGACTCAACTAATTTCCCCGGTGAGGTGAAGGAAACAGGTACGTATGCACATCCCATGCCAGGCACCAGAAGAAATGTCACTCTTGAGCTCTTCATTGACGGGGTGGGTGGAATGAGTGAGGTGCCCTCTTAACGGATGGAGCCCAGTACCCACCGAGACCTGATTAAGAGGCAGGGCCAAGGTGGAGGGAGCGTTCAAGTGTGAGCCTGACCTGCCCTCCCCACTCAGGCATGCCCTACTGAGCACCACACAGACTCACAATTCTCCCTCCCTCCCCTTGTCAGAAAAAAAGGAAGAATAATCAAAGCATCCACCTCGTAAACTTGTGATGATTATATAAGATATAATCTGTGTGTGCACAGTGCTTACTGGACTCTTTGCCAAAAAGCAAGCATTTTAATACATGGGTCTAAAGCTCACTGCCATCAAGTGGATTCCAACTCATAGGGATGCCCATTGGATTTCTAAGGTTGCAAATCTTAGCAGAATCAGACTGCCTCATCTTTCTCTTCTGCAAAGTGGCTAATGGGTTTGAACCACCAACCTTTATGGTTAGCAATTACATACCTTAACCACCACACCATCAGAGCTCCTTTTAATACATAGCAATTATCGTTACTGTTGAAGAGCTATCACTCTAGGGTGGAAATGAAAGATACTTACTGAAATAGCTAAGGAACCATTTCCAAGAAATGTATGCCCAATATGTCCAAGATTATAAACCCATATTCTTGTGAATTGTATTGATATGTGCTGAATGGGCAAGAATGGTCACTGATCTAAGGAAGAGTAGGCCTAGCTAGGCAAGATGGACTTCTTTCTTAAATAGAGTGACTCATGAGGTCCAAAGGCATTCCAGGAAGAGGAACAAAGTAAGGAGCGGTGGCAAACATTTGAATCCACTTTCTTTTTCCCGAGAAAGTCCTTTGGAGAGTGATCAGGGTTAGTTTTGACAACCTTGAAAAATGGAATCTCTTTGCTCCAATGGTCTGAATAAGAACCGACTGGGGTGGGGGTGAGGGACTGTTTGGTTACTTCATGCCGCTCTAACAGAAAATGCCAACAACGGGTGTCTTTAACAAACAGTGATTTATTCTCCTATAGCTTAAGAGGCTAAAAGTCTGAGTTCAAAGTTCAAAGTGCCAACTCTAGGGGCTGGAGGAAAGCCCCTTGACCTTGGGCTTCATCTGTGCCTCTTGCTCCCAGCCCACTGAAGTGGGAGGCTTCTTTTAACTCAGGCAGCTGCTGGCTGCTGAGGCTGACAAACCCAAGGTCAACAAGTAAAAAGGCACAGTCCCAAGATGATCACACAACACGGCAGGCCACTGGTTCAAGTCCAGAATAAGTCCCAAAATTGTCAGGGCATGGCAGGCTGCTCAATGAGGACTCAGTTACATGGAGGGTCCAAGTGTGCCAAAAAACTGCAGAGAACTTTCTCAAAGCTGCTGCTTATATACTGGA
This sequence comes from Orycteropus afer afer, assembly GCF_000298275.1. Classification (NCBI taxonomy): domain Eukaryota; kingdom Metazoa; phylum Chordata; class Mammalia; order Tubulidentata; family Orycteropodidae; genus Orycteropus; species Orycteropus afer. Next base: position 1,068,888 of record NW_006922209.1, read on the forward strand.
AGCAGGCCACATCCCTAAGGCAGCTACTCAGCTGCTCCAGTAGATTCCCCCATGGAGTTGATTATCAGTCTCACCACGGGGAAAACTACATCCAGCTGCCCAGCCACTCAGAACCAGGCCCAGCCAAGTTGACACATAGCCTTAACTACCACAGGGGCAAAGAGAGGGCAAGGGGTGGAGGGTATTAAAATGTTACTCCATTTCCCTCTGTGGTAGTCAAGTTGTGTGTCAACATGGCTGGGCCTGGATGAGTGGCTGGGCAGCTGGATGTAGCATTCCCCATGATGAGACTGGTCATCACCTCCATGGTGGAATCTACTGTGAGCAGCTGTGTAGCTGTCTTAGGAATGTGGTCTGCTCCCAGTAGGTAAGAAGTCAGCTTTGAGAAAGGTCTCTGAGCTTTTCGCACACTTGGACCCTGCGTGTAGCCGAGTCTTCATCCGGTAGCTTGCTGTGTTGTCTGCCGATCTTGGGACTGTTTCTGGGTTTGAATTAGTAGCCTGCCATGTTGCCTGATAATCTTGAGAGTGTGCCATTTTATTTGTCAACCTTGGATTTGTCAGCCTCAACAGCCAACAGCTGCCTGAGTTAACAGACGCCTCCCTCTTCAGAGGGCTGGGAGAGGAGGCAGAGCTGAAGCCCAAGGTCGAGGGGCCTTCACCCAGCCCTTAGAGCTGGCACTTGAACTCTAGCTTCCTAAACTGCAAGAGAATAAATTCCTGTTTGTTAAAGCCTCCCACCTGCGGTGTGCCTGTTAGAGCGGCCCTAGAGGACCAAGACACCATCCTTGAGCTCACTCACCATCCTCTCCAGCTACGGCTTACACCCTGTGGGGAAGAATAACAAAAAACTAAAGTGGATCTTGACCGAGACCTTTTGGGCTTTGGAGCTGGGTCGCTCTGGTTCAGTTCTGGATG
>NW_006922209.1:1070589-1071940 GCF_000298275.1 Orycteropus afer afer
AAAATATGAGAAATCATAGAGTGACCTGTCCCCTGTCCCAGAGTCACTCCATGTATACACACCACGTGGTAAGGCGCCGCGAAAGGTGTCAGTGTAGCGGTTATCACGTTTACACGTTGGAAATTCTGGGTTTGAGCCGCGGATAGGCAACTCGCTGGGTTTCAAATTTCTTCCCTGACCATAAACTTCAGACGGTGCCAAGTCTTCTGAACCATTTGCCATACACCAAGACGCACAACTCAGGGTCCCACTGGCGCGTCCCCACTGGAGACGTGATGTATAAACACGAGTTTCGAGCCCCAAAATCTCGTGGGACTTATTTCCTCGTCGAGATTTTAATAAAATGTGCCTGAAATGGTCGCTCAGAGCCAAAAAGCCTCAGTTATGGGCAGGAACAGAACTGACGACAGGTGCGCCATTTTCTCGGTTTTGTTGATTAGATGTTTTGAATACAAAAGTAACATGTTAGTTCTAAAGAAAACACTCGACGATGGGGCAATTTTTGAAGGTTGGAAAGAGACTGTGCGCATCCAGCATTTTCTTTGCATTTCATCTTGGAAAATAAACGTCTGCCGTGTAACTAACTCTGACGGCCAGGCCAGGCAAGTGGACTCGATCTCACAAACGCTCAGATTTCCACTCAAATTTATTTTTGACCTTAAAATGACATTCGCCCGAACAGGGACTTGAACCCTGGACCCTCAGATTAAAAGTCTGATGCTCTACCGACTGAGCCATCCGGGCTCCTGGAGAGGCCTCCTCCCTTAGCCTATCCGCAGTTAAACAGGCCACGTGGCTGCGTTCTCTTCCTGCTGGATTAAAATCTGGAGTCTCTTTTGCAGATTCTCCTGTAAAATCGAGATGGAGCCAGTGATTGCGTGTTCGAGTCTGTCGCTCTCCATTTCCCCCATCACAGCCAGACTGTGAAGACTAGGAAAAACAACTGCCTACCGAGACTAGTACAGAGACGCCCGACCTGCGGGATTTCTAATTTCAGACTGAGTCTTTAAGGAGTTCTGAGCGTCCTGTGGGCGGAGAGATTATGCATAATTAATTAGGCTTTTAATCATGTATTGCACAGACCGACACTGAGCGTCCACCGCGCTCAAGGGCCAAAGTAAAGTAGCTTGTAGCTGCAAAGACAAGAGACAAGAGTTTCCGTCCGGAGTGGCGCCGGAAGACACGCCAAACAAAAAACACCCAATCAATCGCTTTGATGGTGGGACGTCAGCCACTGCGGAGGCAGGAAGGCTGGACCTCGCCAGCAGCAAGCGTGCGTCTCTGAAGGCTTCCAGAACCTGGTGATTCTTGAACTGAACTGTGCATGCTGCTGACTGGGCTCCCGGAGACT
>NW_006922209.1:1072960-1077929 GCF_000298275.1 Orycteropus afer afer
TGCTGGGCAGAAGAGAGGAGGTGACCGCTATGGTGAAGACTGACAGCCTTGGGAACCCAGTGGGGGTTGTTATGTGTCAGAATTGACTGGATGGCAGTGAGGTTTGTTTTGAATATGCGTATGTATGTTTATATTTCTACATAGGGTGTTTCCCCATCCTGAAGATATCTATACAGAACGACCTAGTACAACTGGCTCCCTTTTGGAAAATGGCAGTGAAGTGTGTCAGAGAAATCATTTCCTCTATACGTCTCAGTACTGTTGGATTTTTAAAAAGCAAATATGGATTACTTTTTATTTCCGATATTTTAAATTTTTCATTGTGAAAATATACACAACAAAACACTCACCGATTCAAGAATCATGTATTACTTTTGTAATAAATAAACAAACAACAAACATGGTCTGTTAAATTATTCCACGCTTCTACGGCCCCGTGAGGAGTGCTGGTGGTGCAGTGGCTGCTAACCAAAAGGCTGGCAGTTCGATGTCACCAGCTGAGGTGGGGAGAAGGATGAGGCTTTCTTTTCCATAAAGATTACAGCCTTGAAAACCTATGGGGCAACTGACTCCTTTGGAATTGATTCCAGGGCGGTGGGTTTAGCACCGCCCCCTCCACAGGAGGCCCCTCAGAGCAAAGCTTCCCCCATCCTGGGTTCTACAGATGGCAACAGAGAAAGGTTAAAAGCAGGACTTCGCTCCTCTGAAAGGGCCGCTCCTTCCCTCCTTGTTCGGATGGTGGCTCTGGTGGCATAGTGCCTAAGGCATTTGACTACTAACCAGAAGGCTGGCAGTTCAAACCCATGAGCCATTCGTCAGAAGGACGGTTTAGGCAATCTACTTTCGTTGGGAAACCCATGGAGGGATCTGAGTGGATGGCAGTGAGTTTTTTTTTTTTTTTGGTTGGTATGAAAACTCACAAATCCACTACGTACCATTTTCACAAGTGAAGACTTGGATCTCTAAGCAAGGATCAGATGAAAACTCTTGGTTCAACCAAGCTAACTAAAACCAGGTTTCCCTTGAAAGAAGCTGCCTGTGCCAGGTTCCCCAAGGCAGTTACCGAGCCTGCCGCCTGTCCCTCTGCGGACCTCTGTCCATGACTGAGCACAAGTGTGCATGAATGGGGGCATGGGGATCTGTGTCCAGTTCTCCTAGAAAGACCCGACCGACAGGCACCAAACACCCACCGTGAGACCAAAAGTCTCAAACTATTCAGTCCTTAATTGTGTGGGCACAGCCATAACACTGCTGTGAACACAGAGAAGTGACAGAGCTGTATCTATTTCATTAACATCTCATGTTGCTCCCCCCTCCCATGTATCTTTGCCTCCGTCTTGAAATTCCATTCTCTTCCCACTTTCTTACTTCCTTTGGTTTGGGAAGTGCCTGCCGATCCTTAGAGACAGTGCTCAGGACTGTCCCAGAGATCGTGCTTAATCATCCCCCGATGGAGTGAGACACGGGCACTGCTTGTCCTGTTGATGTGCCCACCGCACACTTAACATCTGTTTCATGGGTCTGACTAGATGTTTCTACTGGGAGATAGGACCTCTGTGTGTCCCCAGTGTCTAATTCAGTGCCTGGTGCACAGCAAGCTCAAAACCTATTTTGAACAGAGAGTCGAGTGCGGGCCATTGGTCAGGGAAGGCGTTTAGGGTGGAGGATGTCAGGCAGAATGGGTCCTTGCAAGTTTTTGTTTGGTAGAACAACACAGAAAATTCCTATGAACAATTTTTCATAATCAAATGGAATAGGTTTATCCTGAAAAATAATTCGATATTACTCTTGTGCCCCCGTTTAATTTTTTTTTTAAATAGCATTTATCACCATTTGAAATTCCCGTTTGTTTCTTTGTTTATATACCATCACTTCCTTCTGCTATGTGTCACTGGGCAGTAACCTTGCTGGTAAGGGCCTTGTTTGGTGTTTTTTCTTCCTTTTGTTTGTTGTTGTTGTTGTTATTTTTCTGTTTTGTTTTGCCCCTCCCTTTTTTATTTTTTAAATTTCTGTATTACTGCAACCCCAGTCTTTAGAACAGTACTCAGTATGTAGCACGATTGCCAGAATTCTAGAGTGAACGTTTTTCAGACATTTTTTTCCTACTTCCCGCACCATTAGTTCTGCAGTTTTATGACTGGCAAAAGGGCATAAGCTTTTAGGTCGATATGTCATTATCACTTCACCATTTCAGCCTTTTTTATCTTACCTAGTTTTATCTGGACGCGTAGATTTCAAAAGGGATCCCTAATGTCATCAAGAATTTAGATAAACGAGGAAGGTTTAACTACAAGTGAGATTCGAACGCATAATACACAAACCTCTTAAATCATAAACGGTCGGTGTTAACCATTCGACTATTCCAACGGTCAAGTAGCTGGCTTTCGTTTCAGACAATTTAAAAAGTTTCACAATTTAAAATAGTTTTTATTCCTAATGTAAAACAAAAATATGGCGGGGCGCGGGGGGGAGGAAAAAAGTAACTTTTACCTTACCTTCTAATTTCTTCCTCTCCAATGACCAGAAACACTGGAGGCACGTGAAAGTGATTTCAAAAAAGATTGAAGTAGCGAGATCTCCAAGACCTCCACGTGGAAGGACATAACAAAGAGATTGCAATTAGTTTCCTTCTTTTTCTAAACTGGCCGAGTAAGACTAAGAATTTTCCATAGTTAAATTTTATGTTTCTTTGGATTTTACTCCTAATTATTGAAAACAAAAAGCGACTCTGGTGGGACTCGAACCCACAACCTTTGAATGCCTCCATCTGTCTAGAAGTCCAATGCGCTATCCATTGCGCCACAGAGCCAGATGTTAGGCACCCCTCCGCGCTACTCACATCAAGGATGGAGCGGCCTGTGGCCCGGGGGAGGGAAGGGGATTATACGTGAGGATAGTCACCGAAAACACACACACTTTCTTTAATCCACAAACGTTGGCGCCGAGTCACGGTGCAGTCCATGTCACCACGAGAAACAGGGCTGGGAGTTTCTCTTGGAAGTCTAAAATCCTTTTGAAAGTCTTTCTCTGTGCATGATCGCTGAGTGTTAAAACTCAATCTCATTGTACATCTGAGAAAAGGAAAAAAAAAAAAAAAGGGTTTTTGTGTAGAGTTAGGAAAGCCTGCCACCCCCGCTGAACAAGTGGTTCCATAGTGTAGCGGTTATCACGTCTGCTTTACACGCAGAAGGTCCTGGGTTCGAGCCCCAGTGGAACCATTGGGGAGTTCCCTCCATTTGCTTTTTAAGCTCACTTAGCCTTTGGAGTAGGAAAGAAGGTTGGGTAATCTGCTTCCGTAGTGATACTGCCTCGGAAACCCAAAGAGGAGTGGCTTTGAGTCGGATCCGCCTGCATGGCAGTGAGAGCCTTTCATCTCCCCGATGTTGGGTTTTGCTCCAGGAAGCTGGAGTTTACTCGGTGTCTCTATTTTGCGTCTCACCGTGCCGTCTTTGTAGGACTGTTCGGCGTCTAGTGGGCCGAGGCTTCCCCCGCGTGGCGCCTCCCTGGAAGTGCAGGCGGCTGGGCTCCACATGCCCTGCGCCCGCACCCTCTCTGCTGCTCGTTGGGTCGCCTCCGAGTGCCCCGGGGCGCTCGCTTCTTCCGGGCTACTGCCTTCGCTCTGCCCCTCCCAAATCCTGCTCGCTTCGGGCAGTGTGTCATAGCTTTGAAACTTGCTGATAGTTGAGGCATATTCCGAAGGCCGCCCCTCCTTTATTGATGAATTCAAAGAAGTTTCTTCTGTGACCCTGCAGAGATATGCTATGCATTCATCGGTATGATGTATGTTTATTTGATAAGTTCCTTTTATTTTTGGTAAGGAAGATAGCATACCATAGGTGTCCTTTCCCCGCCAACATTGTCTCACATACTTTGAGCATGTTATCAGGAGGGACCAGTCTCCGGAGAAGGCCGGCAGCGATAAAGAGGAAGATCTTTATTGAGATGGACTGACACAGTGGCAGCAACTATGGGCTCAAACACAGCAAGGACTGTGAGGATGGCGCAGAACTGTTTCTTTCTGCTGTGAACGAAGTCGCTAGGAGTGGGAGCCAACTCACAGCACCTGACCACAAGAAGGGGTGAAGAAACACTACACCTTTCACTCAGTACCCCTTGCTCTTAATTCCAGAGGAAAAGAATCTCTGGAAGTCCAGCTTTCCAAAAGTAGGAAAGGCTAAGTCATTTAGCAAAAATGTCAGTGATCCCGTATTATGTGAAAAGATTGGTGTCATACAGGACGTTCTCTTTTTTGGAGAAGGAACACATTTTCCTGGAAAATGGATTTTATACTACTTGTAGCCAAGGGTGTGTAGTCTTTTAGTAATCTCATAAACAATTGTCCCTTGAAAGTAAGTGTGTGTGTGTGCATGTATGCTGGGAGATTCTTCTTCTTTTTTTTTTTTTTTTAATTTTTGTTGTGATTTGGGTGAAATTTACAGAGCAAATTAACTTTCCACACCGCCGCTCACATACACTTTGTCTCATGACATTGCCTACAATTTCCCACAGTGCAACAATTCCCCTCCCACTTCCTCCCCATAGTTGCCTCTTCCCTATGTCCTTCCCTCCATGCACCCTGCCCTCTGGCCTATGTCCCTGTGCACACACAGCCCTTCTATTCTCCTGTGATTGGTCTCTTCAAGGAGTGTATCTGCCTAATGTACATGTTCAGCTCATATACCTGTCTTTCGTTTGGCTGGAAGCCACAGGAGTGAGTTCAATTCCAGACCTGAAGGGCAGCAAGGGGCCATAGTCTCAGCAGTTCCATCAGGCTCTATCAGACCAGCAAACCTGGTCCTTTTTTTTTTTTTTTTTTAAATGATTTTGAGTTTTGTTCCGTCTTGTTCTCCCACTCTATCCAGGATCTGCTAGAAGAGTCTTAAAGTAAAAACTACATATTTTTGTTTTGCATATATCTGTGTTTTAAAATGATACATATTTTGCATTTTTTGGTGTTAACTATATGTCT
>NW_006922209.1:1078269-1085032 GCF_000298275.1 Orycteropus afer afer
AGCTTATTATTATTATTTTTTAAAAACATTGATTTACCAGGGAGAAAAATAATCTTCTACCGATATGGCAGAATATGATTCTGCTCTCTGGGGACAATTCAAAGGCCGATGTAAATTGTGGTTGAATTTTCTTAGGTACAAAATTGAAGGATAAAGACAGCAGTGTAGTGAATCATAATATTTCTAGGTGGATATAACAACCATTTGGAAGAGGCAGATGCAGAATCTTAAGAGGTCTTCAGACTTTAGTACAGCACTCACGTGTCTAGCCCAGACATAAGCAGATGTGAATTTTGCCATTGGTGTCTTCCTTGTTTTGCCAAGGCCACTATGCCGGGATGTTCCATCCTTCTTTACCTGGGTCCCTTGGGCTACTTCTACCTTTCAGGCCCACTTGGTGAAGGTTTCCTGGTGGACATCTTCTCCACTCTGGGCTGGCATCTGGTGCTTTCTAAGAGCCAGACCATTGGAAATTACTCCCTAGAGAGACAGTGTTGAGAGTGGACCACTCTCCCCTTTCTACCCAGTATGTTTGCTCACAGGGCTTTAACCTCCTGGAGCTGAATGGAGCTTGTGGAGCTGTGACATTGTGTCTAGCTTGCCTCCATGAACTGTGTTTGACCTTGTGGAATATTTTAGGAGCACGAATTTCAGGCCAGTACCAAAGTGAGGAGCAGTGATACACCTGGCTGAAGGGGCTGTGTTTTACAGCAGGTTTTCCTTGCCTGTGCTTTTGCCCTAGATCACTCTATGCAAATGACTCTTTACTTCCCTTCCCTTCATTGGTCCAGTCACGCATACGTCAGAGACTGCATGAGAGAGAAGCCTGGGATGTTACAGGTCAATCAATGTGTCAATTCAAATTTTAGCAGACTCCCAATTTCAATTACTTGACAAATGAATAACATGTTAAGGGATCAAATGACATTTAATTTAATTTTGAAATTTCCTTGAACAGATTAAAAACGAGATGTTAAAGAACAGGCTGGAAAGAAGAATGAGAGGAATCTGGGGCGGGTTGGCTTGTCATCTGTTAGATAATCAGTTTCGGAATCATGGAAAGCCAGCTTTTACTTAAGTCTTTGCGCTTTGTGTACACGTGAGTCTGGCGTGTTCTAATGATGCAGACGGGAAAGGATTCCTTTTTCCCTGGATTGTTGTCCAGGAACGAATGGCTGTAAAATGAGGCCAACCTTCTCAGAAGGACCCAAAGCCTTGCAGTATGTAGTCCTGGGTTAGGTGAGGAGGACAGCCAGGGGTATTTGTTAATACTACAACAGAGAAATTTTTATGGATGAACTTCCTGCCATCAAGCTCTGTCGTATGAGGCAACGGTAGTAAAATGTGCACTTAGTTGAGACTCAGATCTAGCTTTGCCTCTGCCATTAATTAGCTAGGAAACCTGTGATAAAAGGAAACTGCACTCATCTTCTGCAAGAGAAACCTGGAGCTTTCCTTAAACAATAACAACAACAAAAACAAAACAAAGAATGGAACCTGAATCCTCCCAGATTGGCAGTAGGAAACAAATTTCCAGATACTGAGAGCTGGCTGGATGTTTAGCCTCGACTCTGGAGATTATTTTACTAAACTTTGCTTGGGCCACACATAGTGTAGCTGCAACTCAAGGAGCAAACACCAAACCAGTTGCTGTCTAGTTGATTCGGACTCATGGGAATGCCCTGTGTTGCAAAGTAGAGCTGAACTCCACAGGGTTTCCAAGGCTGGGGTCCTTTGGAAGTAGATTACCAGGGCTTTCTTCCAAGGCACCTCTGGGTGGGTCCAAACACCCAGCTTTTTGGTGAGTAGTCAAGTGATTAACTGTTAGTGCCACCCAGGGGCTCCTCAGACAGAGAAGTCATTTTTCTCAGTCTCTATTTCCATGGCTGTAAAAGGAGGTGCCGGTAGTGTAGTGCCTAAGGCACTTGACTGCTAACCAGAAGGCTGGCGGTTCAAACCCACCAGCCACTCTTCAGAAGGAAGGTTGGGCAATCTACTTCTGTAGTGATACTGCCTCTGCAACCTAAGGAGGGGTTGCTATGAGTCGGGTCCGACTCAACGGCACATAACAACAACAACAACAAAAAGGAAGTGTTTGGTTAATAAAAACATTATAACCAAAACCCAAACCTGTTGAGTTGACTCTGACTCATAGTGACCCTACAGGGCACATAGGTAAATCTTTCCAAACTGTAAATCTTCATGGAAGCCAGAGAGTGGCTAGTGGATTTGAACCAATGACCTTCAATCAGCAGCCAAGTGATTAACCACTTTGCCACAAGGGCTCCTGATATAAACATTAGAATCTCTATGAAGGCTGACAGTTTATGGACTTCAGACTCAAAGTTGTCAACAATCTCATCAGGATATGGATGATTATCTTAGTCCCACCTCATTATAACACTCTGTTGTGGGAAAAAGATAAAGCTCTGACTTCAAGGTGGTGTACTGATTGAAGCCTTCTACTGTGTTGTGAAAAAACTCTTCAGTTCTGACTTCCCCATCTGCACTTCATGGCATCGATTCCTCTTTTGGAAGCTCCAAGTCTTCTCTTTAGTCTCTTCATGGCTGACTTCATCTCCTGGTTCCTCAGGGTGTAGATCAAGGGGTTCAGAACAGGGGAGATGACGGTGAAGGTGATGGAGACGGCTCTGTCGATGGGGAGGGCAGTGAAGGGCCTGGCATAGACATAGATGCAGGGCACAAAGTGCAGGGTCACCACAGTGATGTGGGCTGTGCAGGTGGAGATGGCTTTCCTCCTGCCATCGCCAGTGTGAGACCTCAGCATCAACAAGATGACAGTGTAGGACACCAGGAGAAGCACAAACCACAGGGTAGTGACCAGACCATTGTTGGAAATCATCAGGAGCTCAATAGCAAAGGTGTCAGTGCAGGCAAGTTTGAGGACCTGAGGGACATCACAGTAGAAGCCATCAACAACATTGGGTCCACAAAAGGGGAGTGGGAGCAACAAGGAAATCTGTACAATGGAGTGGACAAAGCCCCCCACCCAGGAGGCCACAATGAGTGCAGTGCACCGCCCCCTACTCATGATGGTCACATAGTGCAGGGGCTTGGAGATGGCCATGTAACGATCAAATGCCATCACAGAGAGAGAAAAAATGTCTGCCCCACCGAGGAGGTGAAAGAAAAACATCTGTGTGATACAACCATCAAAAGAGATGGTCTTTCTCTTTGAGAGAAGGTCTACTAGGACCTTGGGAGCAGTGATGGAGGAGAAGCAGATGTCCAAGACAGAGAGATTGCGTAGTAGAAAGTACATGGGAGTGTGAAGGCAAGACTCATAGGTGACAGTGACCATGATGGCAACATTGGCTAACACAGTTGTCACATAGACCATAGATAAAAAGAAAAATAAGAGCAAGCTCAGCTCTTGAGACTGGGTTAGTCCACAGAAAATAAATTCAGGCACCCTGGTATAATTCCTCAGGGCCATTGGATGGTTTCCTTCTCCATGCACACCTTTGAAGGAAATAATAATGTTACTAAGATAATGAAATCAAGTAAAGGTTTATTTGTTTTACAGAAATTGAAGATGCAAAAATATGGGTTCTTTTTTTGACCACATATCTTGTTCTTCATGAACTTGCTGTGTTATATGGGACAGCCATTTAATTCTGCTTGCCTCCATTCCCCCATTGATACTGAGACAGGTTTGAATTAACTAAAAAAACAAACAAACAACCCAAAAAACCCAAAGTCACTGCCATCCAGTTGCTTCTGACTTATAGCGACCCCTCCTTGGGTTTCTGAGGCGGTATTTCTATGAAAGTAGATTGCCCTGTCTTCCTTTCTTCTGGTTTGCAGTCAAATGCCTTAGGCACTACGCCACCAGAACTCCTGTTTTCAGGTGTAGGCTAGATCATTAACTGAGAGCTCTGGTAGCATAGTGCCTAAGGCTGAAGGTTCAAATCCACCAGCCACTCCTTGGAAGAAAGGTTGGGCAATCTACTTCCATAGTGATACCACCTTGGAAACCCAACTCGATGGCACATAACAACACAACAAGATCATTAACTTTCCTACTTTGGCCAGTGTTGGCCAATGGGTTCTGTAGAGCTCACTCCTAGAGGTTGCTGAGGGAGATAATATAAGGGAGGCTTAGTGGAAGGATTTGTGGGGTCCATACACCTTGGTAAGTTAGAGCAGTCTGGTTTTATTCATGTTCACTTTGTTTGTATGGCTTATAAATGTTGAAAACCATTGGAATAAACCAATCCTCAGATACCTGTCAGATACCTGTTAGAAACAATATGAAATGAATCTATTTTAATAGCATTTTATAGTTTTCAAAGCTACTGAACAACTAATTCCACTAACATTTCCTAACAGATCACTGAGATTAGAAGGGAAGGTGTTATTATTCCTGCTTTATCAACCCTGAAACTGAACTCAGAAAGGGTCGGTCAATTTTCCAAGGTCATCTAGTAAAGTAGTGGCAGAGGGGAACTAAGACAAAGTTCTCGTCATTCTTAGCTCCAGATCTCTCTACGATCCTACACTGCCTGCCAGTTTCAGAATACATAAATGCAAGAATAATATGCATAAGGAACTTTTACAGAATTTTCACAACACTTTCAGTATTTGGCTTTATTACCTCATCTGACTACTTTCTTCATTACAATGGAACTTTAGGCCAGTGCCCTTCTATTCCATCACTCGTCTGTCAGTTTGTCGTTCTGTGGTGGCTTGCATGGTGCTGTCATGCTGGCAGCTATATCACCAGTATTTCAAATTCCAGCAGGGTCACCCATGGTGCACACATTTCAATGGAATATTACAATGAAAGAGACAAAGACATGGAGGTAGAAAACCAAATGATAAGAATATGTTCGGCAAAGAATTGAAGGAAAAGTCAAGCCTTGAGTTACAATATGGAAATATGGGAAAATAAGGTAACAATTCTGAGGATGGTGCAGGACCAAGCAGTGTTTTTTATTCTATTGTACACAGGTCTATATGAGTCCAAACTGACTTGACTGCAGCTAACAACATCAACATTGGCAAAATATTGAATGACACATGAAGCATTGAAAGATGAGGGAAGGAATGCACAGAGTTACTGTAGCAGAAATAATTGGTTGACATTCAACCATTTCAGGAATTAGCAAGGAAGAAGCCCAAGCTGCACTGAAGTCACTGGAGAAAAAGAAGGCTCTAGGAATGTGCCTAAGGCATTTGACTGCTCACCAGAAGGCTGGTGGTTCAAACCCACCAGCGACTCCTTGGAAGGAAGTTTAGGCAATCTACTTCCATAGTGATATTGCCTTGGAAACCCAAGGAGGGGTTGCTATGAGTTGGATCCACTCGATGGCAGTGCATTTGTTTTTGGTTTAGGAATTGACCAAATACCAATTGAGATGTTGCAACAATCGTGTACAGTGTTGGAAGTGCTCAGTTGCCCGTGCCAAGATATTTGCCAAGGATGGCGCAGGACTGGGCAGTGTTTTGTTCTGGTCACTGTGAGTTGGAACTGACTTGATGGCATGTAACAGCAGCACCAACAGCCCTTCTGTTCCCTTTCAGAAATCACCAGGCTTCTCTTTAATTTTCTATTTTATTTCATCAGTACTCACGTTTTGGGAGTAAATAATGTGCTTAATTCAAAGAAGATGCTGAAGCTAGTGATGGGAGTAATTCTGTTCATGAAGAATCCAGAAAAGATCCAGGTATATCTTTACCTCTGTCTCCATCTCTGTTGCACCTCCATTTTCCTCACCATCCCCATACCTGTATCTACCCTTACCTTACCTTATCTTCTCTCTCTCTCTGAACATGCATCCATCCATCCAGCCAGCCAGCTATTCATCCATCCATCCATCCAGCCAGCCAGCCATTCATCCATCCATCCATCCATCCATCCAGCCAGCCAGCCATCTACCATCCATCCAACCAGCCATCCTTCTATCTACGATGTGAAATGCAAGCTTAACCCAATGGTGTAGTCAGTACATCATTTCCTCCTGCCTTCATGTTATAAAAGTTAAGCAGCAGTGGCTATTGAGTTTAGATTTTATATTTCCTGACAGAGTTAAAAATCAGTACATTGATGTCAGCACAAAATGGAAACAGTGGTCCACCATCTCACCCTATAGGCTGTAGGCACTGTTGCTACAATGTCCTGGTTGGGGAGGAAGGAGCAGATCCAACGAACAGATTTTTCAATTCATTGTATTTTGCCTATTCAAGTTAGGCCTAAGCAGTCTGTTTTCGCTTGCTAATCAAATCAGGAATAATGAAGTTCCTGAGAGGCTGAATGATTTGCAGGTCCAGGGCAAGCTAGTGGTAAAGTCACACTTTGATGTTCAGTCCAAGGCGTTTTTCCATTTCATACAGCACTTCAACAATTTCTGAGAAACCTTACCATGGTGGTAGTGACGACAAAATTAACTCACAGAGAAAAAGGCCTCGATCAATCAAAGCATCTATCTGGCCATCTGGCATCACTGTATGGACAGACGTTACCTAAATCAGTGAGCTTTGGGAGGGGAGAGCTTTCTGAAATTATTTGGCTAAAAAATCCCAAGACACACTTTGCTTCTTATTTTCCCTGCAGAAATGTGTCTTTTCTCCAGTTCATTTGGTCTGGTGAGGCCCAGCCACCTCCACAGCACCCAACTGAAAGGAGCATATTTCATTCAAAAGACTTACACCAAAGACTTACTTTCCATCTCAAAGAAGCACCCAGTGTGCAAAAAACTCTCACGAGAGTTCCACTTCCTTCTTTTCTCTCAATTAGTTC
>NW_006922209.1:1086252-1088764 GCF_000298275.1 Orycteropus afer afer
ATGGCCTGATGTGTGATTTGGTAACATCGGGACTGTGCCTTTTTACTTGTCAACCTTGGGCTTGTCACCCTCAGCAGCCAGCAGCTGAGTGAAGAAAAGCCTCCAGCTTCAGTGGGCCGGGAGCAGGAGGCAGAGCTGAAGCCCAAGGTTGAGGGGCTTTCACCCAGCCCCTGGAGCCTGGCACTTTGAATTCGGACTTAAAGCCTCCAGACTGTAAGAGAATAAACTCCTCTTTCTTCAAGCCATCCCATTTGTGGTATATTCTTGTCAAAGCGGTACTAGGTAATCAGAATACGGAGAGACCCATCATCGCATCTAGATGGCCGCTTGTAAGCTTTTAAGATCCCAGTCACTACTTGCCAAAGTAGGATGTAGAACAATGTTTTTGTGTAGTGTATTATGCCAACTGAGTTTGATGTCCTCAGTGACAACCTTGTCTCTTGTCAACTCTACTATATACCTGGAAATTCTTACAGAACATACAAATACACTTGTAGAAACATTGTCTGCCAACCTTTTACATGGTCATGGGCACACTCTTTCCTGCATAGACATACCTAATCATTCAGCCTGTCTACCCATCTATCTACCTGTATATCAATGATTGCCTTCACTGACAATGTATAGGGTTATTGTATGTGCAAAAGTGTTCCTTTTTGTTGTCTGTACCACCCATGCACCTCTCTATGTCTTCCTCTTCCTCAGTGTCACTGTGTTGATCACTCACATTTGGTACATTGCCCTTCCTTTCACCCAAATCCATACTTGTCTCTACCTACCTAGCAATGTTCTCTCCCCTCCCCTTCCACCCCTGGTAACCAACAAAGAAAACTTCCTTCCATATATAAACATGTCCTTCACTCGTTTCATGTTTTGGTTGTTTACAGAAATATCTTTATAAATCATAAAAAGGACTATGTTATTCCTTTGGTTGAAACTTTTTGATGGCTCTCTGTTGCCTGCAGAATAAAGGTTAAACTTCCTTTATGGCATCCAAGAATGCCCTGTGCCTTGAACATTATTTGTTGCCCTGTTTCCTTTGACCACCTCATTCAGAGGCTCAAATTTAATGCACCTTCTTGTTGGTCCTCACCTCTGTATCTGCATTCCTCCCACTGCCCGCCATGGCCCCTCATTCTCAGCATCTCCCACCCTCTGTATCGACAAACACTGACTCTTCAACACTTCGGTCTCCTCCGCTGTGAAAACATTCCTGATGCCCTCAGCTGGATCCCTATTTGCACCTCTGTGGTTACTCACATGGACTTCTCTCCTGGCTCCTGTGACAGTTCATCACACCTAATTTCTTATATGTCTGTCTCATCTCAGTTCAGTATAATTTCCCTATTGAAGTTCAAGTTCATGTCTTCTCAGTGTTTCGTTCATGCTAATATTGTCAACACCTTTCCTGGCACTTGATAGGTGCTTAGTAAGTGTTTTTTCAATTGATGAATAAACCTTGCTGACTTATCTGTGCTGTCAGTGAATGTGGGTGACAGGGACCATGATGAACAGAGACTGAGACATGGTTTTGCTAATGTCTTTGAGTTGGTCTCAGTGATGCCTGATAGAGATTTGTTTCCTTCTCCAGGGTATATGATGGCACTGTGACCATTAGAAAGTCATTTCCCTTCTCAGCACCTCAGATCCTCGTAGTGAAATGTGGGGGCAGTCTAGGGTGATGCAGTGGGGACAATGCCATGGGCTTCACCATCAGGCATGCCCGGGCTGGCAGCCTGCCTCTTCCTCTTTTGTTTCCTGGGGACAGTCTTTGAATTTCCTTTTCTGGGAACTGGGAAGCATAACATTTAATCAATGGGGTAGTGTAAGAAGTAAATATGATAATGTTTATAAAACATAGTAGACATTCAGTAAACTTGGTTCCTTTCCCATTGCACTGAAAATGATTCTTTCCCCATCTGCCCTTCCTATCCCAAGGGGTTATTTACCAAGACATGTGTAAAATGTAAAATGTTATTCAGAAAAAGAAGAGCTTCCCTTTGGCAAACTTGCTTATTTTTTTTTTTCAATGACCTGGTGTGAATTGAGCAAGTGGACCAGTGGGTTCAGGAATAAGGCTGGAGTGGGGTCAAAGGGGAAGGAGACCTGGTGAGTCATGGGCAAGGGGGTGACTGTGAACCCTCCTCCTTTTTGGAGCAAAGTTGGGGTTAAATATAAACATGCTTTTGCAGTATCCTCCCATCTTGTGGAAAGAGGCCCCATGAATCCCAGGGAAAATCTCTAAGCTGGAACAACATCTTCCCCTTACATGCAACTCAGGTGTTCTATCAAAAACGAGCTGCCTTCTCTTTACAGCACTGACCCTGTTACTGTGGCAATCTCTTTTTAATGAAGACCTTCCCCTTTCCTGATATTTAACATCCACTTCTTTATTTTCTGGGAGCTCTGGTGGTATAGTGCCTAAGACACTTGACTGCTAACCAGAAGGAAGGAAGACTGGGTAATCTACTTCCACAGATATACCACCTTGGAAACCCAAGGAGGGGTCACC
>NW_006922209.1:1088974-1091064 GCF_000298275.1 Orycteropus afer afer
TATATTAGAACTATTTATTATGTTAGCTATCTCATAGTTGTATAAGTATTCAACTATTTTTTGCAGTAACTTATTGTCTGCTACATTTTTCATGCTCATTATATTAAATTCATTCATTATTCACAGTGTCTCACGTACTGACCATTCACTGTTCTTACCTAACTCCTTCAGTGTCCAACCATGAATTCACACCATCTGGGAGCAGAACTTGAGCCTCAGTGTGTGTGATGTTGAGGAAACATTGTGTTTGCAGGTGAAGTCTTTCTGCGTATGAGTTCGATGTCTTCTCTTCAGTCTTCACATTGGAAAAGACCAGACTCAAAGAGTCACAAAGTCATGGCTCTTCTGCTTATCTCAACTTGTTCCTGCCATGTTCACTAGTCCCTCAGGTCCAAGCCTAATTTAAGGATTAGCACAGGGAATTGTATTGGATGTGACTGTGGAAACAGAACGGACATTTTGCTGGTAGTGTTAGAGTTCCAGTGGGAGTTATTAAACAGTTTATAAGCCATTACTCCATGTAAGTTCTCTCTCTCACACACATATCAAGATATCCACCACATTCCTTTTCTTTCCAAATTCTTCAAGACCACAGAGGACACAAATCCACTTATTCTGTGATTTTTTGAGTTTTGGGGAAATTTGTCTGTCAAAACATATAATGTCATTTGATCATGCCTTCTCAATGTGGGCACTATTTCTCTGCCCCCCCCCACCAAAAAAAAATCAAACACAGTGCCGTGGAGTCAGTCCCAACTCATAGCGACCCCTCCTTGTGTTTCTGAGGCAGTATCTCTATGGAAGTAGATTGCTCAACCTTCCTTCCGAGGTGTGGCTGGTGGTTTTGAGGCATCAGCCTTTTGGGTAGGAGTCAAATGCCTTAGACACTACGCCATAGGGGGCAAAAATTAGTTCTTGGGGTGAGGTGAAAAAAAGTTTGATATTGTAATGGTTTGTACCTCTTAAAAAAGCCACAGTCCATAAATAATGTACAGTATTCCTTGGTATTAGCTTTTTCAGAGGAGCAATTACCCAGACCCAACCTGCTGCCATCAAGTCGATTCTGACTCATAGTGACCCTATGGAGAGAGTGGAGCTGCTCCTTAGAGTTTCCAAGGCTGTAAATCTTTGCTGACGCAGACTGCCTCATCTTTCTCCTACAGAGCAGCTTATGGGTTCAAACCACTGACTTTTCATTAACAGCTCACTGTTTTAACCACTATATTACTAGAGCTCACTAGAGTAGCAATTGGGGGTTGGTGATGGAAAGAAATTTAAAAAGCTTCCTTGTGTGGGAACAATAATTTTAAATGGTTGAGAAGCACTATTGTATGATTAAGAGTCTTGGCCCAATGTCTCTGTCTGTAGGACACAGATAGGATCATAGAGGTATGTTACTTCCTAAGACCTTATTAGCCAAAAATAACTGCAGCACAACAATTTGGCACCTTCCAAAATGCTGTACAGTGTGTTGCAATTTCCTAGCCCTCTTTACTCCTCTTAGCAAATTTGTCAATGGTAGTGGGGCCAGAAGGAGCTCTCATGGTGAAGTGGTTAGAGCTGCTAAATGAAAGGTCAGTGGTTCCAACCTGAACCTGCCACCTGCTCTGCATGAGGAAGATGAAGCAGTCTGCTTCTGTAGAGATTTACAACCTTGGAAACCCTGTAAGACAGTTCTGTTCTGCCCGAAAGTGTTGCTATGAGTCAGACTTGACGCGATGGCAGTGGGTTTTTGGTGGTTATTGGAAACTGATAGGTGGAATTTGAGGTGAGCATAGAGAGAGAAGGGAGCTTGATTGTCTCTCTATATCTGCTCTCTTGGAATGCTTTCCTTGGGAGAGTGGTAGATTCCAACACAGTCTCTGTGGCTATTACTAAATGATCCTGAGTCAGATTTTCTTTTTCTTTTCTATCCTGGTACATAAAATAGGCTTTGAGTGTTTGAAAATGTATTTCTTTAGTAGTTTTTTCCATGAGCTACAGTGACTGGAAGTGTCTATTCACATTGTGTAATTTTGCCACAGCTATAACGCACAGACTAAGAGAGACTAGGAAGGAGGACCTCACGGTCTACTTCTAAAAAACTAGTC
>NW_006922209.1:1097334-1102357 GCF_000298275.1 Orycteropus afer afer
TGGGCCAGGAGCAAGAGGCAGAGCTGAAGCCCAAGGTCAAGGGGCTGGCCCCTAGGGCCTGGCACTTTGAACTTGGACTTCTAGCCTCCAAAATTGTAAGAGAAAAAACTCCTGTTTGTTCAGGCCATTTCACCTGTGGTATTTTTTGTCAGAGCGACACTAGGTAACCAAAACATCCCCCCTCCCTTGCAAGGGGAGGGCATGGTTTGTTAGGACATCAGATAATATAGTGTAATTTGCTTAGTTTCTGAATTACACATATAGTACTTGGTAGATAGTAAATGCTCAGTAAATACCTGTCAAGGGATGGATGCATGGAGAGCCCTGTAAATTGCACCCTGTGAGGGAGGAAGGGAGAGGAGTAGGCAAAGGTCTTTATGGAGAAGGAAGGGCACTCACTGTGGATGAGGGCCAAGGAGTCAGTACTGGTGACATGGAAGAGACCCATTAAAGAGGGTCAGCGTTGAAGAGGGTGTGTACCTATATCTCCTGGGTGAGAAGAGACTTGGAGTTTACCTACCTGACCTTTGGCTAGTAAGGAATTATACAGCAGCAAAAACTAAAATAGATAAAAGAAGAGAACGCTTAGCTACAACCAAAGTCCACAGTCTTGTCACTTTTAGGCCTCTGAGGAGGAACAAATGTGGATCTGGAAAGCAAAGATATTTCTCATTCACTCTTCAGTGTCTTGGGTGAAGATACAAAAGGCAAGAATAAGTTTCCATTTATGCAATATATTTATATTTGTGGTTTAAATGCTCCTGAAATAGATTATTTTACAGTAAAACCCCATTGTGGCTTTTGTTAGCTGTTGTTAGCTGCCTCTGAGTGCCCTGACACCATGCACTCCTTCCAGGCCACTGCCTTTGCCTCATGTCCTGCCCTTCCCAAACCCTGCTTGGTGGGCAGTGTGGCATAGTTTGAAAAGTTGTTGTCACTGTTCAGTTGAGGAATATTCTAAAGGTCACCCCCTCCTTTACTGATGAACTCAAAGTCCACTGTCCTTATCTTCAACTATTAAAATTTCTTCTGTGACCCTCCAGAGATATGCTATGCGTTAATTGGTATGATGTTTATTTTACTAGTTCTTTTTAGTTTTGGTAAGAGAGATAACAGACCACAGGTGTCCCCTGCCTGCACCCACCCCACCGGCCCACATTCTATCCCCTACTTAGAGCATGTTATTAGGAGGGACCAGTCCCTGGTGAAGAACGTCTCAAGTAGAGTCAGTGATAAAGAGGAAGCTCCTTATTGAGATGGATTGACACAGTTGCTGCAACAAGGGGCTCAACCATAGCAACGATTGTGAGGATGGTGAACGACTGGGCAGTGTTGGCCCTGCTGTCAATGAAGTTGCTGTGAGTGGGAAGTGAATCAAAGCAACAAGAGGTGAAGAAACACGACCACTCTTAATTCCAGGTGAAAAGAGTCTCTGGAAATTCAGCTTTGTAAAAGTGAAATGTTGAGCAATTTAGCAAAAAGTCAAATGATTCCGTATTAGAGTCATATGTGAAAAGAGTATTGTCATACAAGTCATTCTCTTTATTGGAGAAGGAACACATTTTCATGGGAAATGGATTTTTCAGTATACTATTTGTATATGTATGTAGTCTTTGAGTAATCTCATAAACAATTCATTGTCCCTTAAAAGTAAGTGTGCATGTGCATATATATCCTGGGAGATTCTTAAAGTGAAAATTACATATGTTTTTGTTTTGTGTATATCTGCATTTTAAAATGATACATGTTTTGCATTTTTGGGTGTTAACTATATGTAAGCACACCTTATACACACATAACACACATTATATATATATATATACATATATATGTGTGTGTGTGTGTATGTATTTTTTTTCTTTACATTTTTTCTTGGAACCAAATGATGCCCTCTGAATCCTAAATTCATATTCGTCCCTAGAAAGTGAAGAGCAAATGTTAGAATAAACTCAGAAAAAGATACAAAAAAGGGAAATTTAATTTTTATGAAATGAACAGCTTATTTATTTATTTATTTTTAAACATTGATTTACCAGGGAGAAAAATAATCTTCTACCGGTATGGCAGAATATGATTCTGCTCTCTGGGGCCAATTCAAAGGCCGATGTAAATTGTGGTTGAGTTTTCTTAGGTACGAAATTGAAGGATAAAGTCAGCAGTGTAGTGAATCATAATACTTCTAGGCGAATATAACAACCATTTGGAAGAGGCAGATGCAGAATCTTAAGAGGTCTTCAGACTTTAGTACAGCACTCACGTGTCTAGCCCAGACACAAGCAGATGTGAATTTTGTCATTGGTGTCTTCCTTGTTTTGCCAAGGCCACTATGCCGGAATGTTCTATCCTTCTCTACCTGGGTCCCTTGGGTACCTTTACCTTTCAGGCCCACTTGGTGAAGGTTTCCTTTTGGACATCTTCTCCACTCTGGGCTGGCATCTGATGCTTTCTAAGAGTCGGCCAGACCATTGGAAATTACTCCCTAGAGAGACAGTGTTGAGAGTGGACCACTCTCCCCTTTCTACTCAGTATGTTTGCTCACAGGGCTTTAACCTCCTGGAGCTGAATTGAGCTTGTGGAGTTGTGATATTGTGTCTAGCTTGCCTCCACGAATTGTGTCTGACCTTGTGGAATATTTTAGGAGCACGAATTTCAGGCCAGTACCAAAGTGAGGAGCAGTGATACACCTGGCTGTGTTGTTGTTATGTGCCGTCAAGTCAGACCCGACTCATACCGATCCCTCCTTGGGTTTCCGATGTGGTATCACTACAGGAGTAGATTGCCCAACCTTCCTTCTGAGGAGTGGCTGGTGGGCTTGAACCCAACCTTCCTTCTGAGGAGTGGCTCGTGGGCTTGAACCACCAGCCTTCTGGTTAGCAGTCAAGTGCCTTGGGCACTATGCTACCAGAGCTTGCTGTAGGGCTGTGTTTTACAGCAGGTTTTCCTTGCCTGTGCTTTTGCCCTAAATCACTCTATGCAAATGACTCTTTACTTCCCTTCCCTTCATTGGTCTGGTCACTCATACGTCAGAGACTGCATGAGAGAGAAACCTGGGATGTTACAGGTCAAGCAATGTGTCCAATTCAAATTTTAGCAGACTACCAATTTCAATTACTTGACAAATGAATAACTTATTAGGGGATCAAATGACATTTAATTTAATTTTGAAATTTCCTTTAACAGATTAAAAAGGAGATGTTAAAGAACAGGCTGGAAAGAAGAATGAGAGGAATCTGGGGCAGGTTGGCTTGTCATCTGTTAGATAATCGTTTTCGGAATCATGGAAAGCCAGCTTTTTCTTAAGCCTTTGCGCCTTGTGAACACGTGAGTCTGGCGTGTTCTAATGATGCAGACGGGAAAGGATTCCTTTTTCCCTGGATTGTTGTCCAGGAACGAATGGCTGTAAAAGGAGGCCAACCTTCTCGGGAGGACCCAAAGCCTTGCAGTATGTAGTCCTGGGTTAGGTGAGGAGGACAGCCAGGGATATTTGTTAATACTACAATAGAGAAATTTTTATGAATGAGCTTGTCATCAAGTCCTGTTGTACGAGGCAACAGTAGTAAAATGTACACTTGGCTGAGAGTCAGCTTTCTCAGCTCTAGCTTTGCCTCTGTCATGAATTAGGAAACCTGTCATGAAAGAGAAAACTGTTCTCAGCTTCTGCAAGGGAATCCCGGAGGCTTCCTTTAAAAACAAAACAAAACCAAAGTATAAGAACTGGAACCTGAATCCTCCCAGATTGGCAGTGGGAAACAAATTTCCACATACTGAGAGCTGGCTGGATTTTTAGCTTTGACTCTTGGTTCCTGAAGATTATTTTACTAATGTTTGCTTGGGCCACACAAGGTATAGCTGCAACTCAAGGAGCAAACACCAAACCAGCTGCTGTCTAGTTGATTTGGACTCATGGCAATGCCCTGTGTTGCAAAGTAGAGCTGAACTCCACAGGTTTTCCAAGGCAGGGATCCTTTGGAAGTAGATTACAGGCCTTTCTTCCAAGGCACCTCTGGGTGGGTTCAAACACCCGGCTTTTTGGTTAGTAGTCAAGTGATTAACTGTTAGTGCCACCCAGGGGCCCCTACTACTCAAGGACAGAGCAGTCCTTTCTCTCAGTCCCCATTTCCATGCCTATAAAAGGAGGTGCTTGGGTAATAAAAACATCATAATCCAAAACCAAACCTGTTGCTGTCGAGTTGATTCTGCCTCATAGGGCCACACAGGGCAAAACAGAACTGCCCCATAGGGTTTCCAAGCTGTAAATCTTTGTGGAAGCAGACTGGCACATCTGAGGGGTTGGTATATTTGAACCACTGACCTTTCGGTTAGCAGCCAACTGCTTAACCACTGTGTTACAAGGGATCCTGATATAAACATTGGAATGACTGTAAAGTCTGACAATTTATGGACTTCAGACTCTTAAGTTGTCAACAATCTCACCATGAGAGAACCCTGTGTGGATGATTGTCTCAGTCCCACGTTATTATAGCACTCTGCTGTGAGATGAGGCTTTGACCTCAGGTGGTGTATTGGTTGGGGACTTCTAGTGTGTTACGAAAAACTCTTTTCAGTTCTGACTTTCCAGTTTGAACTTCATGGTATCGATTCCTCTTTTGGAAGCTCCTAGTTTTCTCTTTATTCTCCTCATGGCTGACTTCATCTCCTGGTTCCTCAGGGTGTAGATCAAAGGGTTCAGGACAGGGATGATGACGGTGAAGGTGATGGAGATGGCTCTGTCCATGGGGAGGGCAGTGAAGGGCCTGTCATAGACATAGATGCAGGGCACAAAGTGCAGGGTCACCACAGTGATGTGGGCTGTGCAGGTGGACATGGCTTTCCTCCTACCTTCCCCAGTGTGGGACCTCAGCATCAACAAGATGACAGTGTAGGACACCAGGAGAAGCACAAACCATAGGGTACTGATCAGACCATTGTTGGAAATCATCAGGAGCTCGATAGCAAAGGTGTCAGTGCAGGCAAGTTTGAGGACCTGAGGGACATCACAGTAGAAGCCATCAATGATATTGGG
>NW_006922209.1:1103011-1129614 GCF_000298275.1 Orycteropus afer afer
AAAAAATTTTTATTTTTATGGCCGCATATCTTATTCTTCATAAACTTGCCGTGTTATATGGGAGAGTCATTTCATTCTGCTTGCCTCAGTTTCCTCATTGATATTGAGACAGGTTTGGACTAGATCATTAGTTTTCCTACTGTGGCCAGTGGGTTCTGTGGAGCTCACTCCTAGAGGTTGCTGAGGGAAATAATGTACGGGAGGCTTAGGGGAAAGATTTGTGAGGTCCACACACTTTGCTGAATCACAGCACCGGTTTTATTTATGTTCACTTTGTTTGTATGACTTACAAGGCTTGACAACCATTGGAGTAAATCAACCCTCAGATACATTTCAGTAACATGATATAAATCTATTTTAATAGCATTTTATAGTTTTCAAAGCTACTGAACAATTGATTGCACCAACATTTCCTAACAGATCACTGAGATTAGAAGGGAAGGTGTTGTTACTCCTGCTTTATCGATTTTGAAACTGAACTCAAAAAAGGTAAGTCAATTTTCCAACATCATACAGTAAAGTAATGGCAGAGGGGGACTAGGACAAAGTTCTTCTCACTCTTAGCTCCAGGATCTCTGTACGATACTACACTGACTGCCAGTTTCAGAATACACAAATTCAAGAATAATATGCATAAGGAACATTTACAGAATTTTCATGGCACTTTCAGTATTGGTTTTATTCCCTCCTCCAATTCCTTTCTCTATCACAACGGAATTTTAGGCCATTGACCTTCTATTCCACCACTCGTCTGTCAGTTTGTTGTTCTGTGATGGCTTACATGTTGTTGTGATGCTGGAAGCTATGCCACCAGTATCATAAAACCCAGCAGGGTCACCCATGGTGAATGGGTTTCAATGCAATATTGCAATGAAATATGCATAGACATGGAAGTAGAAAACTAAAAGATATGAACACATTTGGCATTTCTCAAACTGAAAGAATTGAAGAAAATAATTAAAGCCTTGAGTTGCAATATAAATTGATTCTGTAGGTACAATGTGGCAACAATTGTGAGGATGGTGCAGGACCAGGCAGTGTTTCATTCTGCTGTACATATGGTGTCTTTGAATCAAAATGACTCCAGTGCACCTAACAACAACAACTGCAGCATAGGCAAAATATTTAATGATGGAAGAAGCATCAAAGGGAGATGGAAGGAATACACAGAGTCACTGTATCAAAAAGAGTTGGTTGACATTCAACCATTTCTGGGGGTAGCAAGGAAGAAGCCCAAGCTGTACTGAAGGCATTGTAGAAAAGGAAGGCTCTAGGAATTGACTGAATACCAATTGAGATATGTCAACAAATGGGTGCAATGCTGGAAGTACTCACTTGCCTAGGCCAAAATATTTGAAGGATCTGGCCAATCAGCTGAAAGAGATCCTTATTTGTACCCATTCCAAACAAAGGTGATCCCACAGATTGTGAAATTATAGAATAATATCATTAATATCAATACAAGTTTAATTTTGCTGAAGAAAACTAAAGAATAATTGCAGCAATATAGTGACAGGTAACTGCCAGAAATTCAAGCCAGATTCTGAAGAGGACGTGGAATGAGGGGTATCATTGCTGAAGTCAGATGGATCTTGGCTGAGCACAGAGAATACAAGAAAGATGTTTACCTCTGTTTTCTCAACTATTCAAAAGGATTGGACTGTGTGAATAACAACAATTTATGGATAACATTGAGAAGAATGAGAATTCTAGGCACTTAATTGTGCTCATAAAGAACTTATAGACAGTCGTTTGAATGGAACAAGAAGAAACTAAGTGGCTTAAAATTGGAAAAGCGTGTATTAGGAATTGTATCTTCACCATATTTATTCAATCTGTATGCTGGGCAAGTAATCTGAGATGCTGGACTACACAAAGAACGAGGCATTAAGATTGAGGGAAGACTCATTGACAACCTATGATATGCAGATGACATAACCTAGCTTGCTGAAGGGGAAGAAGACTTGAAGCACTTACTGATGAAGATCAAAGACTATATCCTTCAAGTACAGATTATACCTCACCATGAAGAGAATAAAATTCCTCACAGCTGGACCAATAAACAACATCATAATAAATGGAGAAAAGATTCAAGTTGTCAATGATTTTATTTTCTTCAGAGTCACAATCAATGTCCATGAAAGCAGAAGCCAAGAAATCAAATGACATATTATACTCAGCAAATCTACTGCAAAAGACCTCATCAAAGTGTTCAAAAGGGAAGATGTTCCTTTGAGGACTAAGGTGTGCCTGCCCCAGTCATGGTATTTTCAATCACCTCATATGCATATGAAAGCTGGGTAATGAATAAGGAAGAGTGAAGAAGAATTTATGCCTTTGAATTATGGTGTTGAAAAAGAATATTGAATATACCATGCATTGCCAGAAGAACAAACAAATTTACTTTGGGGAAATATACAGCCAGAAGGATCCTTAGAAGCAAGGATGATGAGACTTCATTTCATGTGCTTTGGTTATGTTATCATGAGGGGCCAGTTCCCGGAGAAGGACATTGTGCTTGGTAAAGTAGAGGGTCAGTGAGAAAGGGGAAGACCCTCAATGAGATGGAGTGACACAGCTGCAATGAGGGCTCAACCATAGTAATGATTGGGAGAATGTGCCCAACTAGGTAGTGCTTTGTTTTGGTAACTGTGGGTCGGAGCTGAGGGTACCTAGCAACAGCAACAACATCCCTTCTATTACTTTTCAGAAATCACAAGGCTTCTTTTTAATTTTCTATTTTATTTCATGAGTACTCAAGGGTTGGGAGTCAATGATGTACTTAATGAAAGAAGATGCAGAAGATGGTCATGGGACCATCTCTGTTCATGGAGAAGACAGCAAAGACCCAGATATGTTTTGCCTTTGTCGCACCTCCAGCCTCATCTCTGTTGCTGTTGTTGTTGTTAGGTGCCATCAAGTTGGCTCTGACTCACAGTGACCCTATGTACAATAGAACGAAACAATGCCCTGTCCTGCATCATCCTCACAATACTTGATATGCTTAAGTCCATCATGGCGGCCATTATGTCAATCCAATATATCTAGCTGACCTTACCTTATCTTTCTCTCTCTCCATCTGTCTGTCCATCCATCCCATCCATCCGTCCATCCATCCATCCATCTATCCTTCTATCTATGGCATGAACTGCAAGGTGAATACAGTGGTGTAGTCAGTACATCATTTCCTCCTGCCTCCTTCCTATAAAAGTAAAGCAGCATCTGTTGAGTTTAGATTTTATATTTCCTGACAGAGCGAAAAATCAGTACATTGATGTCAGCATGAAATGGAAACAATGGTCACCCCATCTCACTATATGGGTTGTTGGCACTGTTACTGTACAGTCCTGGTCGGGGAGGAAGATCAGATCCAGCTAAGAGATTTTTCAGTTCATTATATTTTGCCTATTCAAGTTAGGCATAAGCAGTCTTCTTTTTCTTGCCTATCAGATAAGGAATAACGAAGTTCCTGAGAGGCTTAATGATCTGCAGGTCACAGGGCAAGCTAGTGGTGAAGTCACACTTTGACGTTCAGCCCAAGGTATTTCTTTTTTCCAGGTATAACCACTGCTAACATTTTATTATAGATTTTTCTAGATTTTTTTTCTATCTGCAAGCATACACACACATACATAATAAAACAAAAATGGAATATTATATATACTGTTTTGTGATCTGCTTTTTCACTTAACAATATCGTATGAACAACTTCCTAGGTCAATACAATTTAGCACTACATACTTACTTTTGTTGTTGTTGTTATGTGCCGTGAAGTGGGACCTGACTCATAGCGACCCCTCCATGGGTCTACTGCCTCGGAAACCCATGGAGGGGTTGCAATGAGTCGGGTCCGACTCCACGGCACATAGCAACAACAATAACAACATCACTACGGAAGTAGATTGCCCAACCTTCCTTCCGGCCTTCTGGTTAGCAGTCAAGTGCCTTAGGCACTATGCCACCAGGGCTCCCCATATTCACCCTTAGCCAATACATAAAAAGGTGTACTATACTTAACTAACCTCCTATAGGTGGGCACTAAGTATTTTAGGTAGATTCTCATGGTTGTATGGAACAAAAATCCCTACTTCTCAAGATATTAAAAAAAAAAAAAAAGGCAAAAAAGACCCACTCAGATTGCCTCAAGGAAAAGGAGAATGTATATAATGATGTATACAAATTAGAATTGAACTAGAAGTCCATCCACCAGAAAACAAACCCTAGAAATTTGGTACTCTTTCTGACACTCTGTCTCTCCTCTTTCTCCATGTCTCACTAATACCTGGGAGCTCTGGTGGCGTAGTGCCTAAGGCATTTGACTGCTAACTAAAAGGTGGTTCAAACCCACCAGCCACTCCCTGGAAGGAAGGTTGGGCAATCTACTTCCATAGTGATAGTTCCTTGGAAACCCAAGGAGGGGTTGCTATGAGTTGAATCTGATTCCATGGCAATGGTTGCATTTGCATTACCCTAATATCCTCTACTTCCTCAGAGTTTTTAACTTCCACTGCACATAGCTTTAACTTGGCTTGATCCAAACCCTTATATATAATAATCTTTTAGTTTCTGCCCTACTTCTGTCTACCCCAGTCAGTAAAAATTCAAAAAGTCTCATCTCATACCCAATGTACACCCTCTTGTACACTGTACTCTGGATTCCCTTGTGTAGAGACTAGAGAAGAAATGACAAGAGAGGAGAATGAAGACATAAGTCAGGGCCAGACCATACAGAAAGGCTCGTAAGTCATATTAAGAGTCTGAATTTTTAGTCAAGAGTAATAGGAAGTCACTAAAAAGTTTTAAGAAAGGAAGTGAAATAATCAAGTTTATGATTTAGCTGAATATAATTGTGCCTATAAGACCATAGTTAGCAGGAAGACCAGAAGGAAACCGTTGCAATAATTCAGATGGGAAATGATAGAGTCTAGGAAACAGCTCAGGTTTTTAACTTGGGCAACTGGGTCTGTGCTGTGGCCATCCACTGAAATCAGGAACCCTGGAGAACTGGTCAGAAGCTTCTTTGCCAGTGAGTTTACAGCCAGTTCCAGAACCATAGAAGCTTTTTTGGTTGTAGAGAAAATTGTCCATCACTTCACTAAGTCTGTGAAGAGCTTCATCTGACAACCTCAGAATCTTTGTACATTCTCAAATTCTGTGCAAGAGCTGTGTGGGGAATATAATTGTCTTGAGTCTTTGTGTGTCTGTGTGTGTTTTGGGTGAAAGTTTACAGAGCAAATTCATTTTCCATACAACAGTTCATACACATGTTGTTTTATGACATTGCTTACAATCCCCATAATGTAACAGCTCTCTTCCCACTTCCTCCCTGTGCTTACCTTTCCCCGTGTCCTTCTTTCCTAAGCATTCCTACCCTCTGAGTGCTCTCTCTGTGCAGATACTGACCTTCTGATCCCCCATGGTTGGTTGTTCTAAGGAGTGGACCTACCTCGTGTAAATGTTCACCTTATGCACTTGCCTATTGTTTAGTGGGAACCCACAGGAATGAATTCAATTACAGTCCCGAAGTGTGAGTGTGGGCCACCCCAGTGCATTTTCCATTTCCTATAGTACTGCAATGATTTCTGAAAAGCCTTACTTTACCATGGTGGTAGTGCTGACAAAGTTAACTCACAGAGAAAAAAGCCTCGATCAATCAAAGCATCTATCTGGCCATCTGGCATCACTGTATGGGTAGATGGTTCCCAAATCAGAGAGCTTTGGGAGGGGAGAGCTTTCTGAAATTATTTGGCTAAAAAACCCCCAAAACACACTTTGCCTCTCATTTTCCCTGCAGAAATGTGTCTTTTCCCCAAGTTATTCAGTCTGGTGAGGCCCACCCACCTCTATAGCACCCAACTGAAAGGAGCATATTTCATTCAAAAGGCTTACACCAATGACAAGGAAGCAGCCAGTGTGAAAAACGCTGATGAGGGTTCCACTTCCTTCTCTTCTCTCAACTAGTTCCTGCTCTCCACCCTCAACTGAATCCTTATTATCTCTCCTTCCA
The DNA here is from genome assembly GCF_000298275.1 of Orycteropus afer afer. Taxonomy (NCBI): domain Eukaryota; kingdom Metazoa; phylum Chordata; class Mammalia; order Tubulidentata; family Orycteropodidae; genus Orycteropus; species Orycteropus afer. The sequence goes on from NW_006922209.1 coordinate 1,109,019, forward strand.
TTGGTGGACAAGTTTCCTAATTAGTCTCCTTTTTTTTTTTTTGGCCTAGTTTTTCTCTAGTTCATCCTCTCAGTTGTTTATAATAAGGAGCTCTGGTGATGTTGTGGTTAAAGCATTGGGCTGCTAACCAAAAGGTTGGTGGTTTGAACCCACCAGCCAGTCTGTGGGAGAAAGATGAGGCTGTCTGCTTCCATAAAGATTTACAGCCCTGGAAATCCTATGGGGGCAGTTCTACTCTGTCCTGTTGAGTAGCTATGAGTTGGAATCTACTCGATGGCAGTAGGTTTGGTGCTTTGGTTGTTTACAGAAATATCTTTATAAATCATAAAAAGGACTCTGTTATTCCTTTGTTTGAAGCTTTTTGATGGCTCTCTGTCACCTACAGGATAAAGGTTAAACTTCCTTTATGGCATCCAAGAATGCCCTGTGTCTTGAACATTATTTGTTGCCCTGTTTCCTTTGACCCCCTCATTCAGAGGCTCAAACTTAATGTACCTTCTTGTTGGGGTCCACACCTCTGTATCTCCATTCCTATTGCACCCTCTGCCTGCCATGGGCCCCTCATTCTCAGCATCTTTCACCCTTTATCAACAAACACTTTGGTCCAGGACTTCTCCGCTGTGAAAACTTTCCTGAAAACTTTTCCTCAGCGGATCCCTCCTTGTGCCTCCATGGTTATTCACATGGACTTCTCTCCTGGCTCCCGTGACAGGTCATCACACCTAATTTCTTATATGTCTGTCTCTTCTTAGTTCAGTATAATTTCCCTATTGAAGTTCAAGTTCATGTATGCTCAGTGTTTTGTTCATGCTAATATTGTCAACACCCTCCTGGCACTTGATAGGTGCTTAGTCAGTGTTTTTTGAATTGATGAATAAACCTTGCTGACTTATCTGTGTTGTCAGTGAATGTGGGTGACAGGGACCATGATGAACACAGAGACTGAGACATCATTTTGCTAATGTCTTTGAGTTGGTCTCAGTGATGCCTGGTAGAGATTTGTTTCCTTCTCCAGCATACATGATGGCACTGTGACCTTTAGACTGTCATATCCCTTCTCAGCACCTCAGATTCTCAGTAATGAAATGTGGGGGCAGTCTAGAGTGATGAGGTGGGGACAATGCCATGGGCTTCACCATAAGGCATGCCTCGGCTGGCAGCCTGCCCCTTCCTCTTTTGTTACCTGGGGAAAGTCCTTTGATTTCCTTTATTTTTCCTTTCTGTAAACTGGGAAGCATAACATTTACTTGATGGGGTAGTGTAAGCAGTAAATATGATAATGTTTGTAAAGTGCCCAGCACATAGTTGACATTCAGTAAACTTGGCTCCTTTCCCATTATACTGAAAATGATTCTTTCCCCATCTGCCCTTCCTATCCCAAGGGGTTATTTACCAAGACATGTGTAAAATGTAAAATGTTATTCAAAAGAAGAAGAGTTTTCCTTTGACAAGCTTGCTTATTTTTGTTTCAATGCCCTGGTGTGAATTGAGCAAGTGGACCAGAGGCTTGAGGCTGGGTCAGAGGGTTCAGAAATAAGGCTGGATCTGGGTCAAAAGGAGGGCGACCTGGTGAGTCATGGGCAACAGCGTGACTGTGAACCCTCCTTCTTTTTAGAGGAAATTTTGGGTTTAATAAAAACATGCTTTTGCAATATCCTCTGATCTTGTGGAAAGAGGTCCCATGAATCTCAGGGAAAAACCCTAAGCTGGAACATTTTCCCCTTACATGCAAGTCAGGTGTTCTATCAGGAACAAACTGCCTTCTCTTTACAGCACTGACCCGGTTAGTGTGGCAGCCTCTTTTTAAAGAAGACCTTCCTTTTCCTAATATTTAATCACTTCTTTATTTTCTATCAGTAAGGGTTCAACTATTTTTGCAGTAAGTTATTGTCTGTTTCATTTTTCATGCTTATTATTATATTAACTTCATGCATTATTCTCAGTGTCTCACATACTGACTATCCAGTGTTCTTACCTAAACTCTTCAGTGTCCAACCATGAATTCACACCCTCTGGGAGCAGAACTTGAGCCTCAGTGTGGGTGACGCTGGGGAAACATTGTGTTTGCAGGTGAAGTCTTTCTTCACCTGTGTAACTCATATGAGTTACACAAACTTCAATGTCTTCTCTTCAATCTTCATACTGGAAAGGACCAGACTCAAAGAGTCACAATGTCATGGGTCTTCTGCCTATCTCAACTTTTCCTGCTGTGTTTACTGGTCTCTCATGTCCAAGCCTAATTTAAGAATTAGCATGGGGAATTGTATTGGACGTGCCTGTGGAAACAGAACAGATATTTTGCTGGTAGTGTTAGAGTTCCAGTGGGAGTTATTAAACAGTTTCTAAGTGCAAATTCTCTATCTCACACACATGAAGATATCCACATTTCTCTTCTTTCCAAATTCTTCAAGACCACAGAGAACACAAATCCACTTATTCTGTGATTTTTTGAGTTTTGGGAAAATTTCTCTATCAAAACATCTAATGTCATTTGATCATGCATTCTCAATGTGGGTAATATTTCCTCCAAGGTGGCAAAAATTATTTCTTGGAGTTGTAGTTGTTGTTGTTAGATGCTGTTGAGTCACCTCTGACTCATAACGATTCTACGCACATCAGAACGAAACACTGCCCTGTCCCACGCCAGCTCCATGATCCTTGCTATACTTGAGCCCATCACTGCTACTGTGTCAATCCATCTCGTTGAGGGCCTACCCCTCTTTTGTCAACCCTCCACCTTACCAAGCATGACATCCTTCTCCAGGGAATGATCCCTTCTCACAACATGACCAAAGTAGGTGACACAAAGTCTGGCCATTCTCACTTCCAAGGAGCATTCCAGCTGCACTTCCTCCAGGACAGATTTGTTAGAATTCAGCATTCTTTGTCAGCATTACAACTCAAAAGCATCAACTCTTCTTCAGTCTTATTTTTCATTGTCCAGTTCTCACATGCATATGAGGCAATTGAAAATACCATGGCTTATGTCAGGCGCACCTTAGTCCTCAAGGAGACATCTTTGCTCTTCAGCACTTGAAAGAGGTCCTTTGTAGCTGATTTGCCCAGTGACAGATGGCACATAGCAACAACAACAACAACAACAACAACAACAACAACACATGTCATCTGATATCCTGACTGCTGCTCCCACTGGTGTCGATTGTAGAAGCAAGCAATGTGAAATTTCTGACAACTTCAATCTTTTCTCCATTTATCATGATGCTGCTTATAGGTCCAGTTTTGAGGACTTTTGTTTTCTTTATATTGAGATGTAACCCATACTGCAGACTGTATTCTTCAATTGTCATCAATAAGTGCTTCAAGTGACCCTGACTTTCAGCAAGCAAAGTTGTGTTATCAGCGTATTGCAGGTTGTTAATGATTTTTCCTCCAATCCTGAAGCCACGTTCTTCTTCATATAGTCCAGCTTCTTGGATTATTTGCTCAGCATACAGATTGAATAAGTATGGTGAAAGGATACAGCTCTGACACACTTCCTTCTTGATTTTAAACCATTCCATGTCCCCTTATTCTGTTTAAAAGACAGCCTCTTGGTCTATGTATAGGTTCCTCATAAGTACAATTAAGTGTTCTGCAATTCCCATTCTTCTCAATGTTGTCCATAATTTGTTATGCTCCACACAATCAACTGCTTTTGCATAGTCAATGAAACACAAGGAAACATCTGTCTGGTATTCTTTGCTTTGAGCCAAGATCCATCTGACATCAGCAATGATAACCCTCGTTCCACGTCTTCTGAATCCAGCTTGCATTTTTGGAAGTTCCCTGTCAATATACTGCTGCAGCCATTTCTTTTTTTCTTTTTAAATTGTGATTTGGGTGAAAATTTACAGAGCAAATTCACTTTCCCTACACCATTTCACATACACTTTGTCTCATGACATTGACCACAATTCACCACAATGCAACAGCTCTCCTCCCACTTCCTCCCAACAGTCACCTCTTCCTGTGTCCATCTCTCCATGCACCCCTGCTCCCTGAGCTGTCTCCCTGTATAAACAGCCCTTCTTTCTCCCATGATTGTTCTCTCCAAAGAGTGTATTTACCTCAGTTAAATGTTCAATTCCTATGCCTGTCTTTTGCTGCAACCGTTTTTGAATTATCTCAGCAAGGTTTGACTTGCATGTGATATTAATGATATTGTTTGATAATTTCCACATTCTGTGGGATCACCTCTTGTGGTAGTTAAATTTGTATGTCAGCTTTGCTGGGCCTGGTTGAGTGGCTGGGCAGCTGGTGGTAAGTTATTCCTCACAATGAGACTAGCAATCAACTCCATGGTTGGATCTACCACAAACAGCTGAATAGCTGCTTTTGGGATGTGGTCTGATTCCTGTATATAAGGAGAAGCTTTGGGGATAGTGTCTAGGTTTTGGCATGCTTGGACCCTGCACGTAGCCATGTCATTGTTCAGCAGCCTGCCATGCTCTGCCGACCTTGGGACTTACAATGGACTTGAATTAATGGCTGCTGTATGGTTTGGTTAATATTGGTACTGTGCCATTTTGTTTGTCAACCTTGGTCTTACTAGCCTCAGCAGCCAGTAGCTGCCTGAGCAAGGAGATGCCTCTAGCTTCAGTGGGCTGGGAGCAAGAGGCAGAGCTGAAGCCCAAGGTTGAGGGCCTTTCACCCAGCCCCTAGAGCCCAGCACTTTGAACTTGGACTTAAACCCTCCAAACTATAAGAGAATAAACTCCTGTTTGTTCAGCCATCTCATTTGTGGTATATTCTTGTCAGAGTGGCACTAGGTAACCAGAACACCTCTCTTTGGAATGGGTACAAATATGGATCTCTTCCAGTCAGTTGGCCAGGTAGCTTTCTTCCAAATCTACTGGCATAGCTGAGTGAGTGCTCAATATCATTAGTCATTAAAAAACCCACCCCCTGCCCCAAGAGTCTTCAGACTTTAGTAAAGCACTCACTTGTTTAGTACCATACATAAGCAGATGTGAATTTTGTCATTAGTGTCTTCCTTGTTTTGCCCAGGCTACCATGCTGAGATGTTATATCCTTCTCTACCTGGGTCCCTTGAGCTACATCTACCCTTCAGGCCCATTCACTGAAGGTTTCCTGTTCCACATGGTGGTGAAGGTTGCGTGCCAACTTGGCTGGGCCTGATTTTGAGTGGCTGGGCAGCTGGATATAGTATTCCCCATGATGAGACTGGTCATCAACTCCATGGTGGAATCTGCTGTGAGCAACTGAGTAGCTGCTTTTGGGATGTTGTCTGCTTCCAGTATATAAAGAGACACTTTGAGCAAGATCTAGCTTTTTGGGATGCTTAGACCCTGCATTTAGCTGAGTCTTTATTCAGCAGTCTGCCATGTTGCCCGCTGACCTTGAGACTGTTTCTGGACTTGAACTAGTGTCCTGTAGTGTTGCTTGATAATCTTGGGACTGGGCCATTTTACTTGTTGACCTTGGGTTTGTTAGCCTCAGCAGCCAGCAGCTGCCCAAGTTAAGAGACACCTCCAGCTCCAGTGGGCCAGGAGCAAGAGGCAGAGCTGAAACCGAAGGTTAAGGGGCCTTTACCCAGCCCCAGAGCTGGCACTATAACTCAGACTTCTAGCCTCCTAAACTGTAAGAGAATAAATCCCTGTTTGTAGTATTTTCTGTTAGAGAGGCATTAGAGAACCAAAAAAGTATATGGTACCAAAAGAGTGGGGTGCTAATCTAATAAATACCTACAATGCAGAAACAGGAGGGCAGTGTGTACTTGACCTGTGATCCCTGTGCTGAGACCACGGCCAAGAGACTGGCAGAGATACTGGCAGCAGAGCCAAGAGATGTGCATGAGACAGATTGACAGGTTTACCAGCTCACAGATTAGAAGTCTGAATGCCTTTGACCAGGAAGCTTCCTGGTGGAGTGGGTTGCCTTTGGACACTAATTGGTAGAAGAGACCAGCATGAGCTGGAGTAGCAGGCTTGCTGGCTCATGGACCAGAAAGTTGAATGCTTTTGAGCAGGTGGATAATCAAAACAAACATCTTCTCCACTCTGGGATGACACCTGGTGCTTTCTAAGAGTCAGCTAGACCATTGGAAATTAATCCCTAGAGAGATAGTGTTGATAGTGGACCACTCTCCCCTTTCTATCCAGTATGTATGCTCACATTGCTTTAACTTTCTGAGCAGAATCGAACTTGTGAAGCCGTGGCAATGTGTCTATCTTGCCTCCATGAACTGACTTTTGGAATATTTAGGAGCAGGAATTTCAGGCCAGTATCAAAGTGAGGAACAGTGATACAACTGACTGGTAGGGGCTGTGTTTTACAACAAGTTTTCCTTGCCTGTGATTTTGTCCTAAATCACTCTATGCAAATGACCCTTTACTTCCCTTCCCTTCCATTGGTCCAGCCACCCATACAGCAGAGACTGCATGAGAGAGAAGCCTGCGATGTTGTTGCTGTTGTTATTTGCCATTGAGTCGGACCCGACTCATAGCAATCCCTCCTTGGGTTTCCAAGGTGGTATCACTGTGGAAGTAGATTGCCCCACCTTCCTTCTGAGGAGTGGCTGGTGGGTTTAACAGTCAAGTGCCTTAGGCACTATGCTACCAGAGCTCCTGCCTGAGATGTTACAGGTCAATCAATGTGTCCAATTCAAATTTTAGTGGATTACCAATTTCAACTACTTGCTTGACAATGTATAAGTTGTTAGGGGATCAAATGAAGTTTAATTTTATTTTTAAATTTCCTTTAACAGATTTAAAAGGAGATGTTAAAGACCAGGCTAGAGAGAAGAATGAAGAGGAATTTGGGATGGGTTGACTTGTGGATGATTGGTCCCTCAATCATGGAAAGGAAGCTTTTCTTAAGCCTTTGCGTCCCATGGGCACATGAGCCAGGCGCGTTCTAGTGATGCAAACAAGAGAGGATTCCTTTTTCCCTGGAGCGATGTCCAGGAATGAACTGGTATAAAATGATGCCAACATTCTTAGAAGGACCAAAGCCTTGTAGTATGTACTCCTGGGTTAGGTGATAAGGATAACCAAGGACTTTTCTTAACATTACAACAGAGGAGAAATTTTTATGGATTTATTTTATTTATAAATACTTATTTATTTATTTATTTTATGTTGCCCTCAAATCCTGTTGTAAGAGGCAATAGTAGTAAAATATGCACTTAGCTGAGAGTCAGATCTAGCTTTGTCTCTGCCATTAATTAGTTAGGAAACCTGTGATAAAAGAGGAAACTTCTCCCAGCTTCTGCAGGGGAAACCTGGAAGCTTCCTTAAACAACAACAACAACAACAAAAGAACAAACAATGGAACCTGAATATTTCCAGATTGGCAATGGAAAACAAATTTCCACATAGGGAGAACTGGCTGGATTTTCAGCCTTGGCTCCTGGGTCCTGGAGATTATTTTACTAATTTTTGCTTGGGCTACACATGGTATAGCTGCAACTCAAGAACCAAACACCGAATCAGTTGCTGTCTAGTTAATTCCAACTCATGGCAACACCATGTATTGCAGAGAACTACATTTGATGGGGCTTTTAATGCTGGATACTTCTGGAAGCAGCTCTCAAGGCCTTTCCTTGAGGCACCTCTGGGTGGGTTCAAACAGCCAGCTTTTTGGTTAGTGGTCAAGCGATTCATCATTTGCACCCCCCAGGGACTCCTACAACTCAAGGACAGAGCAGTCATTTCTCTCAGTCTCCATTTCCGTGCCTGTAGAAGATGCTTGGGTGATACAAATATCATAACCAGAAACCAAACCTGTTGCTGTTGAGTTGACTCTGACTCATAGTGACCCTACAGGGCAAAGTAGAACTATCCCATAGGGTTTCCAAGCTGTAAATCTTTGCGGAAGCAAACGGCCACATCTTTCTTTCAGAGAGCAGCTAATGGGTTTCAACTGGCAGCCAAGTGTTTAACTTCTGCACCACAAGGGCTCCTGATATAAACATCAGAATCTCTAAAAAGGCTGACAATTTATGGACTTCAGATTTTAAATTGTCAACAATCTCCCAGGAGACACCCCTGTATGAATGATTGTCTTAATCCCACATTATTATAGCACTCTGCTATGGGAAAAGGATAAAGCTTTGACCTCAAAGAGCCATATTGTTTGAGGCCTTCTGTTGCATTGTGTAAAAACTCTTCAGTTCTGACTTCCCAGTCTGGACTTCATGGCATCGATTCCTCCTTTGGAAGCTCCAAGTCTTCTCTTTAGTCTCTTCATGGCTGACTTCATCTCCTGGTTCCTCAGGGTATAGATCAAGGGGTTCAGAAGAGGGGAGATGATGGTGAAGATGATGGAGATGGCTCTGTCCATGGGGAGGGCAGTGAAGGGCCTGGCATAGACATAGATGCAGGGCACAAAGTGCAGGGTCACCACAGTGATGTGGGCTGTGCAGGTAGACATGGCTTTCCTCTTGCCTTCCCCAGTGTGAGACCTCAGCATCAACAAGATGACAGTGTAGGACACCAGGAGAAGCACGAACCACAGGGTGCTGATCAGACCATTGTTGGAAATCATCAGGAGCTCGATAGCAAAGGTGTCAGTGCAGGCAAGTTTGAGGACCTGAGGGACATCACAGTAGAAGCCATCAATGATATTGGGTCCACAAAAGGGGAGTGGGAGCAATAAGAAAATCTGCATGATGGAGTGAGCAAAGCCCCCCATCCAGGAGGCCGCAATGAGTGCAGTGCACCGCCCCCTACTCACGATGGTCACATAGTGCAGGGGCTTGGAGATGGCCATGTAACGATCAAATGCCATCACAGACAGAGAAAAAACATCTGCCCCACCAAGAAGGTGAAAGAAAAACATCTGTGTGATACAGCCATTGAAGGAGATGGTCTTTCTTCTTGAAAGAAGGTCTACTAGGATCATTGGAGTGGTGATGGAGGAGAAGCAGATGTCCAAGACAGAGAGATTGCAGAGTAGGAAGTACATGGGAGTATGAAGGCGAGACTCACAGGTGACAGTGACCATGATGGCAATGTTTGCTAACACAGTTGTCACGTAAACTATAGATAAAAAGAAAAATAAGAGCAAGCTCAGCTCTTGAGACTGGGTTAGTCCCCAGAAAATAAATTCAGGCACCCTGGTATAATTCCCCAGGGCCATTGAATGGTTTCCTTCTCCATGAACACCTTTGAAGGAAATAATAATATTACTAAGACAATGAAATCAAGTAAAGGTTGATCTTTTTAATAGAAATTGAAAATGCAAAAATATGTTTATTTTTGGCAACATATCTTGTTCTTCATGAGCTTGCTGTGTTACATGGGACAGTCATTTAGTTCTACTTGCCTCCGTTATGTCATTGATTACACAGAGAGGTTTGCACTATATTATTAGTTTTCCTACTGTGGCCAGTGGGTTTTGTAGATCTCACTCCTAGAGGTTTTTGAGGGAGACAATATAAGGGAGGCTTAGGGGAAGGATTTGCAGGGCCACATACTTTGCTGAATCAGAGCAGTCTGGTTTTATTCATGTTCACTTTGTATGGCTTACAAGGCTTGAAAACCATTGCAGTAAATCAATCCTCACATACCTTTCAGTAACAACATGATATAGATCTATTTTAATAGCATTTTATAGTTTCCAAAGCTACTGAAAAACTAATCACACTATCATTTCCTAACATATCCCTTAGAAGGGAAGGTGTTATTATTCCTGCTTATGGATCCTGAAACTGAACCCAGAAGGGGTAAGTCAATTTTCCAACGTCATGCAGTAGAGTAGTGGCAGATGGGGACAAGGACAAAATTCTCTTCCCTCTTAGCTCCAGGATCTCTCTATAATACTACACTGCCTGCCAGTTTCAGAATATATAAATTAAAGAATAATGCACATAAAGAAACAGAATTTTCATGACACTCATTCAATATTTGGTTTCATTACCTCCTCCAATTCCTTTCTCCATCACAATGGAATTTTAGGCCACTGTCCTTCTATTCCACCACCTGTCTGTCAGTTTGTCCTTCAGTGGTGGCTTGTGTGTTGTTGTGATGCTGGAAGCTATGCCACCAGTACTTCAAAAATTAGCAGGGTCACTCGTGGTGAACAGGTTTCCATGGGATATTACATTGAAATGTACAAAGACATGGAGGTAGAAAACCAGATGGTAAGAACATGTTCAGCATTTCTCAAACTGAAAGAATTGAAGAAAAAAAAATTCAAGTCTTGAGTTGCAACACGGATTGATTCTATACTGAAAATATGGCAACAATTCTGAAGATGGTGCAGGATCAGGCACTGTTTTGTTCTGTTGTATATGAGTCAAAACTGACTCAACTGCACCTAACAACAACAACACAGGCAAAATATTGAATGATGCAGGAAGCATCAAAAGGAGATAGAAGCAACACCCAGTTACTGTACTGGAAAGAATTGCTTGACTTTCAACCATTTCAGGAGGTAGTAAGGAAGAAACCCAAGCTGCACTGAAGGCATTGTAGAAAAGGAAGTTTCAAGGAATTGATCGAATACCAATTGAGATGTTTCATCAAAGGGATTCAATGCTGGAAGGGCTCATTTGCCTATGCCAAGATATTTGAAAGACTTGACCAACTGACCGAAAGAGATCTATATTTGCACCCATGTCAAAGAAAGATGATCTGAGAGGATATGGAAATCATTGGCCAATATTATTAATATCACACAAAAGTGAAATTTTGCTGAAGATAATTAAAGAATAGTTAGTTGCACCAATATAACCACAGACAACTGCCAGAACTTCAAGCTGGATTCAGTAGAGGACATGGAATGAAGGATATCATTGCTGATGTCAGATGGATCCTGGCTGAAAGCAAAGAATTCCAGAAAGATGTCTACCTGTGTTTTCTTGACTATGCAAAGGCATTGGATTGTGTAGATCATAACAAATTATGGATAATATTGTAAAGAATGGGCATTCCAGAACACTTAATTGTGCTCAGGCAGAACCCATACATAGACCAAGAGGTATTCATTCAGACAGGACAAGAGGAAACTGTGTGGATTAAAGTCAGGAAAATTGTGTGTCAGGAATTTTATCATTTCACCATACTTACTCAATCTGTATGCTGGGCAAATAATCCAAGAAGCTGGACTATATGAAGAAGAATGTGGCATCAAGATTGGCAAAGACTCATTGACAACTTATGATACACAGATGACATAACTTTTCTTGCTGAAAGGGAGGAAAATTTGAAACACTTATTGATGAAGATCAAAGACCATAGACTTCAGTATATTTTACACCTCACCATGAAGAAAACAAAATTCCTTCCAACTGGACCAATAAGCAACACTGTAATAAATGGAGAAAAGATTCAAATTGCCAAGGATTTCATATTCCTTGGATCTACAATCAATGCCCATGGAAGCAGAAGTCAAGAAACCAAATGACATATTGCACTGGGCATTTCTGTTGCAAAAGATCTCTTCAAAATGTTCAAAGGGAAAGATGTCTCTTTTAAGGCTAAAGTGTGCCCACCCCAAGGCATGGTATTTTCAATCACCTCATATACATATGCAACTAGACAAGGTGTAAGGAAAACTGAAGATGAATTTATGCCTTTGAATTATGGTGTGATGAAGAATACTGAATATACCATGCATTGCCCGGAGAACAGACAAATCTGCCTTGGAAAAAGGACAGCCAGAAGGATCCTTAGAAGCGAGGATGGTGAGACCTCATTTCACGTACTTTGGACATGTTATCAGGAGGGACCAGTTCGGGAGAAGAATACCATGTTTGGTAAAGTAGAGGGTTAGTGGGAAAGGGGAACACCTCAATGAGATAGACTGACCCGGTGGCTTCAATGATGAGCTCACACACAGCAGTGATGTGAGGATGGTGCAGAACCTGGCAGTGTTTTGTTCTGGTCGCTGTGACTCAGAACTGACTTGATGGCAATAACAACAGCAACAACAGCCTTTCTACTGCTTTTCAGAAATCACAAGGCTTCTCTGTAATTTTCTACTTTATTTCATGAGTATTCAAAGTTTGGGAGTAAGTGATGTACTTAATGCAAAGAAGACACCACAGATGGTGAGGGAACAGCTCTGTTCATGAAGAAGACTGCAGAGATCCAGGTATGTCTCCATCGCTGTCTCCATCTCTGTTGCACCTCCACCCTCATCCCCATTGTTGTTGTTGTTGTTGTTAATTGCCGTCTAGTTGGCTCTGACTCATAGCGACCCTACATGCAACAGAGTGAAACACTGCCTGCCCCTGCACCATCCTCACAATCATTGCTATTCCTGAGCCCATCATTGCAGCCCCTGTGTCAATCCAAGATACCTATCTTCTCTTACTTCACCTTACTTTATCTCCCTCCCTCCCTCCTTCCATGCATCTCTGGCATGAAGTGCACGGTGAACACAGTGGTGTAGTCAGTACATCATTTCCTCCTGCCTCCTTCCTATAAAAGTTAGGCAGTGTCTATTGAGTTTAGATTTTATATTTCCTGACAGAGTGAAAAATCAGTACATTGATGTCAGCACAAAATGGAAACAATGGTCATCCCATCTCACCATATGGGTTGTTGGTACTGTTACTATACAGTCCTGGTTGGGGAGGAAGGAGAAGATCCAACTAAGAGATTGTTCAGTTCATTATATTTTGCCCATTCAAGTTAGGCATAAGCAGTCTTTTTTTCTTGGCAATCAAATAAGGAATAATGAAATTCCTGAGAGGCCTTAGTGATGTGTAGGTCACAGGGCAAGCTAGTGGTGAAGTCATACTTTGTTCAGCCCAAGGCATTTTTTTATTTCTAGTTATAACCACTGCTAGCATTTTATTACAGATTTTTCAAGATGTTTTTCTGTCTACAAGCATGCACACACACAATAAAACAGAAATGGAATATTATGTATACTATTTTGTGATTTGCTTTTTCACTTAACAATATCATATGAACAACTTTCCAGGCCAGTACAATTAAGCACTACACACTCACTTTTAGCCAACACCTAGAATGGTATACTATACTTAACTAAGTCCCTATAGGTGGACACTAAGTATTTTAGGTAGGTTCTTATGATTGTATGGAACAAAGATTCCTACCTCTCAAGATATTGAAAAAGGGCAAATAAGACCCACCCAGATTCCCTCAAGGAAAAGGAGGGTGTGTATAACAATGTATGCAAATTTCAACCTGAGCTAGAAGTCCATCCACCAGAAAACAAACTCCAGCAACCTGCTACTCTTTCTGACACTCTGTCTCTCCTCTTTGTCCATGTCTCCCTAATACCCTCTACCCCTCAGAGTTTTTAATTTTTAACTTCCACTGCGTATAGCTCTGGCTTGATCCAAACTCTTATATATGATACTGTTTTAACATCTGCCCTACTTCTGTCTACTTCAGTCAGTAGAAGCTCAAATATTTTCATCTCACACTCAATGTACACAATGTCCACACTCTGGTACACTATACTTTGGATCCCTTTGTGTAGAGACTAGAGAAGAAATGACAAGAGAGGAGAATGAAGATACAAGGTAGGGCCAGTTCATGCAGAGGCTCATAAGACATACTGTGGGGTCTGGATTCTTAGCCAAGAGTAATAGGAAGCCACTAAGAAGTTTTAAGAAAGGAGTGACATAATCAGATTTATGACCTCACTGCCATCGAGTCAGATCCGACTCACAGCGACCCCTCCTTGGGTTTCCGATGGAGTATCACTGCGGAAGTAGATTGCCCAACTTTCCTTCCTATGAGTGGCTGGTGGGTTTGAACCACCAGCCTTTTGGTTAGCAGTTAAATGTATTAGACACTATGCCACCAGAGCTCCCATTTATGATCTCGCTAATTGTAATTGTGCCTACAAGACCAGAGATAGCAGGAAGACCAGAAGGAGATTGTTCCAATAATTCAGACGGGAAATGATAGAGTCTAGGAAACAGCTCAGGTTTTTGACTTGGACAACTGGATCAATGCTGGGCCATCCACTGAAATCAGGAACCCTGGAGAACTGGTCAGAAGCTTCTTTGCAAGTGAATTTACAGCCATTTCCAGCACTGTAGAAGCCTTTTTAGTTACAACTAAAAAAATTGTCCTTCACTTCACTAAATCCATGAAGAGCCTCTTCATCTGACAACCTCAGAATCTTTGTACATTCTCAAATTTTATGCAAGAGCTGTGTGGGGAATATAATTGTCTTGAGTTGTTTTGTTTTGTTTTGTTTTGTTATTTGGGTGAAGGTTTACAGAGCAAATTCATTTTCCATATAACAGTTATACACATTTTGTTTTATGACATTTACAATCCCCATAATGTAGTATCTCTCTTCCCACTTCCTCCTTGTGGTTACCTTTTCCCTGTGTCCTTCTTTCCTAAGCATTCCTGCCCTCTGAGTGCTCTCTCTGTGCAGATACTGACCTTCTGATCTTCCATGGTTGATTGTTCTAAGGAGTGTACCTACCTCGTGTAAATGTTCACCTTATATACCTGTCTATTGTTTAGTGGGAAGCCACAGGAGTGAGTTCAATTACAGGACCAAAGAGTGAGTATGGGCCACCCCAATGCATTTTCCATTTCCTATAGCACCTGAATAATTTCTGAAAAGCCTTAACATGGTGGTAGTGCTGACAAAGTTAACTCACAGAGAAAAAGTCTCGATCAATCAAAGCATCTATCTGGCCATCTAACATCACTGTATGGATAGATGGTCCCTAAATCAGTAAATTTTGGGAGGGGAGAGCTTTCAGAAATTATTTGGCTAAAAAACTCCAAAAACACACTTTGCCTCTCATTTTCCCTGCAGAAATGTGTCTTTTCCCCAGTCCATTCAGTCTGATGAGGCACAGCCACCTCCATAGCACCCAGCTGAAAGGAGCATATTTCATTTAAAAGACTTAAACCAAAGACTTACCTCCCATCTCAAGGAAGCAGCCAGTGTGCAAAAAGGCTCATGAGGGTTCCACTTTCTTCTCTTCTCTCTAGTTCTCTGCTTTCCACCCTCAACTGAACCCCTATTTTCTCCCCTTCCATTGTTGGACTAGTTTCCTAATTAGTCTCCTTTTTTTTTTTTTGGCCTAGTTTTTCTCTAGTTCATCTTCTCTGTTGTTTATAGTGCAGAGCTCTGGTGATGCTGTGGTTAAAGCATTGGGCTGCTAATCAAAAGGTTGGTGGTTTGAACATACCGGCCACTCTGTGGGGGAAAGATGAGGCAATCTGCTTCTATAAAGGTTTATGCCCTTGGAAATCCTATGGTGGCAGTTCTACTCTGTCTTATAGGGTGGCTATGAGTTGGAATCTATTCGATGGCTGTTGGTTTGGTGCTTTGGTTGTTTACAGAAATATCTTTATAAATCATAAAAAGGACTATGTTATTCCTTTGGTTGAAACTTTTTAATGCTCCCTTTTGCCTACAGAATAAAGGTTAAACTTCCTTTATGGCATCCAAGAATGCCCTGTGCCTTGAACATTATTTGTTGCCCTGTTGCCTTTGACCCCCTCATTCAGAGGCTCAAACTTAATGCACCTTCTTGTTGGTCCTCACCTCTGTATCTGCATTCCTCCCACTGCCCGCCATGGCCCCTCATTCTCAGCATCTCCCACCCTCTGTATTGACAAACACTGACCCTTCAACACTTCAGTCCAGGTCTCCTCCGCTGTGAAAACATTCCTGATGCCCTCAGCTGGATCCCTCCTTGCCCTCCGTGGTTACTCACATGGACTTCTCTCCTGGCTCCTGCGACAGTTCATCACACTTAATTTCTTATACGTCTGTCTCTTCTTAGTTCAGTATAACTTCCCTATTGAAGTTCAAGTTCATGTCTGCTCAGTGTTTTGTTCATGCTAATATTGTCAACACCTTTCCTGGCACTTGATAGGTACTTAGTAAGTGCTTTTTGAATCGATGAATAAACCTCACTGACTTTTTTGTGCTGTCAGTGGATGTGGGTGAGAGGGACCATGATGAACACAGACTGAGTCATTGTTTTGCTAATGTCTTTGAGTTGGTCTCAGTGATGCCTGATAGAGATTTGTTTTCTTCTCCAGCATATGCGAGGGCACTGTGACCTTTAGGAAGTCATTTCCCTTTGCTATTCCTCAGATCCTCAGTAAAATGTGGGGGCAGTCTAGGGTGATGCAGTGGGGAAAATGCCAAGAGCTTGCAGTAAGGTGTACCTGGCCAGGAATCCTGCCTCTTCCTCTTTTGTTACCTCGGGAACGTCCTTGAATTTCCTTTTCTGTGAACTGGGAAGCATAACATTTACTAGATTGGGTAGTGTAAGAAATAAATATGATAGTTGGAAAGTTCCCAGCACATTGTAGACATTCAATAAACTTGGTTTCTTTCTCATTGTATTGAAAATAGTTCCTTTCCCTTCTGCCCTTCCTATCCCAAGGAGTTGTTTACCAAGACATGTGTAAAATTGAAAATATTATTCAGAAAAAGAAGAGCTTCTCTCTGAGAAGCTTGCTTATTTTTGTTTCAATGAACTTGTGTGAATTGACCAAGTGGACCAGAGGTTTGAGGCTGGGTCAGTGTGTTCAGGAATAAAACTGGATCTGGATTGAAGGGGAAGGAGACCTGGTTCATTCTGGGCAATGGGTGAGGAGGGTGCTGACTTGAACCCTCCTTCTTTTTGGAGGAAATTTGGGGTTAAATAAAACATGCTTTTGCAGTATCCTCTGATATTGTGGAAAGAGGCCCAATGAGTCCCAGTGAAAAACTCTAACCTGGAGGAACATCTGCCCTTATATGCCCCTCACGTGTTCTATCAAGCACCAACTGCCTTCTCTTTACAGCACTGACCCTGTTACTGTGGCGGTCCATTTTTTTTTTTTTTATGAAGATCTTCCCCTTTCTTAATATTTAACATCCACTTCTTTATTTTCCATCAGTAAGATTTTCAAATATTTTTTCAGTAACTTATTGCCTGGCAGGAGCTCTGGTGGCGTAGCGTCTAATGCATCTGACTACTAACCAGAAGGATGGTGGTTCAAACCCACCAGCCACTCCTTGGAAGGAAGATTGGGCAGTGCATTTCCATAGAGATACCACCTCGAAAACCCAAGGAGGGGTCACTATGAGTCGAATTGACTTGATGGCAGTGAGTTTGGTGTTTTTGGTTTTATTGCCTGGTACATTTTTCATGCTCATTATACTAAACTCATGCATTATTCACACTGTCTCACATACTGAGCATCCACTGTTCTTACCTAAACCCTTCAGTGTCCAACCATGAATTCACACCATCTGGGAGCAGAACTTGAGCCTCAGTGTGTGATGCTGGGGAGACATTGTGTTTGCAGGTGAAGTCTTTCTGCATGTGAATTATACAGACTTCAATGTCTTCTCTTCAACCTTTCCATTGGAAAGGACCAGACTCAAAGAGCACAATCTCATGAGTCTTCTGCCTATCTCAACTTGTTCCTGTCATGTTTACTAGTCCCTCAGGCCCAAGCCTAAGTTAACAATTAGCATAGGGAATTGTATTGGATGTGACTGTGGAAACAGAATGGACATTTTGCTGGTAGTGTTAGAGTTCCAGTGGGAGTTATTAAACAGTTTCTAAGTCATTACTCCATTCAAGTTCTCTCTCTCTCTCACATATGAAGATATCCAGATTTCTCTTCTTTCCAAATTCTTCAAGACCACAAAAGACACAAATCCACTTATTCTGTGATTTATTGAGTTTTGGGGAAATTTCTCTGTCAAAACATCTAATGTCATTTGATCATGCATTCTCAATGTGGGCAATATTTCCTCCATGGATGCAAAAATTAGTTCTTGGAGTGTGGTGAAGAAAACGTTGGTATTGTAATGGTTTATAGCTCTTAAAAAAAGCCACAATCCATACATAGATGTACAGTATCCCTTGGTATTAAACTTGCTTAGAGGAGCAATTACCCAAACCGAATACATTGCATTCAAGTCAAGTCTGACTCACAGCGACCCTATAAAACAGAGTAGAACTACTCCTTAGGGTTTCCAAGCTGTAAAACTTTATGGAAGCAGACTGCCTCATCTTTCTCCTCCAGAGCAGCTGGTGGGTTCAAACCATTGACATTTTGGTTAGCAGCCCACTGCTTTAACCAGTATATTACCAGATCTCCCTAGAGGAGCAATTGGGGGAAAAAAAAATCCAGAAAACCTCCTTGATGTGTGTGGGAACAATAATTTTAAATGGTTGAGAAACACTATCCTATGATTATGAGTCTTATCCCAATGTCTCTGTCTTTTAGGGCACAGAAAGGATCACAGAAGTATATTACCTCCCAAGACCTTATTAGCCAAAAATGAATGCAACACAACAATTTGGCACCTTCCAAAATGCTGTTCAGTATGTGGCAATTTTCTAGGCTTCCTCACTCCTCTTTGCAAAGTTTTAAATGGGAGTGGGGGCAGAAGGAGCTGTGGTGGCCAAGTGGTTAAAACTGCTAACCAAAAAGCTCAGCAGTTCCAATCCGAACCCACCAGCTGTGAGAAGGATGAAGCAGGCTGCTTCTGTAAAGATATACAGCCTCGGAAACCCTTTAAGGTAGTTCTATTTTGCCCTAAAGTATGGCTATGATTTGGAGTTGACTCAACGGTAGTGGGTTTTTGGTGGTTATTGGAAACTGATAGGTGGGATTTGGGGTGAGCATAGAGACAGAAGGGAGCTTGATTGTCTCTCTCTCTCTCTCTACTTTCTTGGAATGCTTTCCTAGGGGGAGGGGTAGATTCCAACACAGTCTCTGTGACTATTACTAAATGATCCTGAGTCAGATGTGCTGTTTGATTTTTCTCTTCTGGTACATGAAATATAGGAGCTCTGGTAGCATACTGCCTAAGGCACTTGACTGCTAACCAGAAGTCTGGCGGTTCAAACCCACCAGCCACTCCTCAGAGGTAAGGTTGGGCAATCCTACTTCTGTAGTGATACTGCCTCGGAAACCCAAGGAGGGGTCGCTATGAGTCAGGGCTGACTCGACGGCACATAACAACAACAACAACATGAAATATGCCTTGAGTGTTTGAAAAGGTATTTCTTTAGAATTTTTTTTTCATGCTGTACAGTGACTAGAATTGTCTATTCATACTATACAATATTCCCCCAGCTATAACACACAGACTAAGGAGAGACTAGGAAGGAGGACCTCATGATGTACTTCTGAAAAAAATAGCCAATGAAAACCTTATGAATAGCAGTGAGACAGTGACTGACATAGTGCTGATACAGTCCTCAGGTTGGAAGACACTTAAAATATGACTGGGGAAGAGCTGCCTTCTCAAAGTAAAGTCGACCTGAATGACATGGGTGGAGTAAAGCTTTCAGAAACCTTCATTTGCTGATGTGGCATGACTCAAAATGAGAAGAAATAGTTGTAAACATCCATTAATAATCAGAATGTGAAATATACAAAGTATGAATGGTGGAACATTGGAAGTAATAAAAAATGGAATGAAATCTGTAAAGATTGACATCCTCACTGCCATTGTTTTCTGACTCATAGCTACTTCTCCTTGGGTTTTCAAGGCAGTATCTCTACAGAAGTAGATTGCCCAACCTTCCTTCCAAGGAGTGCTGGTGGGTTTGAACCACCAGCCTTCTGGTTAGCAGCCCAATGCCTTAGGCACTATGTCACCAGAGCTCCTATCCTAAACATTAGCTCACCTAAAACAGACTGGTATTGGCCATTTTGAACTGGACAATTATATGGCCTACTATCTTGGGAATGATAAACTGAAAAGGAATGACATTGCATTCATTGCCAGCAAGGAACATTTCAAGAACTATCTATCAATGCTGTTAGTGATAGGATAATATCCATATGCCTACAAGGAAGACTAGTTAGTACTATTATTTAAACTACTAATGCCAAGGATGAAGAAATTGAAGATTTTTACCAACTTATACAGTCCAAAATTGATTAAACATGCAAAGAAGTTGCACTGATAATTACTGGTGACTGAAATGCAAAAGTCGGAAACAAAGAAGTAGAATCAGTAGCTGCAAAATATGGCCTTGGTGCTAAAAATGACATTGAAGATCACATGATATAATTTTGTAAGACCAACCATTTATTCATTGTAAATACCTTTTTTTAAGAAAATTTTTATTGTGATTTGGGTGACAGTTTACAGAGCAAATTCATTTTCCATACAGCAGCAGTTCATATACATTTTGTTTCGTGAAATTGACTGCGGTTCCCCACAATGTAACAGCTCTCTTCCCACTTCCTCCTTGTGGTTACCTCTTCCCTGTATCCTTCTTTCCTATGCATTCCTGCCCCCTGAACATCTCCCTGTGCAAATACTGCCCTTCTCTTCTCCCATGATTAATCATTCTAAGGAGTATATTTACCTGGTGTAAATTTTCACTCTATATGCCTATCTATTGTTTGACTGGAAGCCATGGGCATGAGTTCAATTCCAGACCTGAAGGGTAATTAGGGGACATAGTCTTGGCAGTCTCACTGGGCCTGGGCCCTATCAGACCAGTAGCTGTTCTTTTTTTTTTTTTTTATTATTTTGAGATTTGTTCCACATTGTTCTCCTACTCTATCCAGGATCTCCTGCAATGATCCTTTTTTGAGTCGTTGACAGTGGAGCTAGGCAGTATCTAGTTCTTCTGGTCTCATGGTCATATAGGCTGAGGACTGAATGATCTACTAGTCTCTTGGACTAATTGTTT
>NW_006922209.1:1131584-1133283 GCF_000298275.1 Orycteropus afer afer
CATTGGATGGTTTCCTTCTCCATGCACACCTTTGAAGGAAATAATAATGTTACTAAGACAATGAAATCAAATAAAAGTTCATCATTTTAATAGAAATTGAACATGCAAAAATATGTTTATTTTTGGCCACATATCTTGTTCTTCATGAACCTGCCATGTTTTATGAGAAAGTCATTTATTTCTGCTTGCCTCAGTTTCCTCATTTATACTGAGAAAGGTTTGGACTAGATCATTTGTTTTCCTACTGTGGCCAGTGAGTTCTGTAGAGCTCACTCCTAGAGGTTGCTGAGGGAGATAATGTAAGCAAGGTTTTGTGGAAGGATTTGTGGGGTCCACACACTTTTATTCATGTTCACTTTGTTTGTATGGCTTATAAGCTTGAAAACCATTGGAGTAAATAAATCCTCAGATACCTTTCAATAACATGATATAAATCTATTGTAACAGCATTTTCAAAAAGCTTTTCAAAGCCCTCAAATAACTAACTGCAATAACATTTCCTAACAGATCTCTGAGATTAGAAGGGAAGGTGTTATTACTCCTGTTTTACCAATTCTGAAACTGAATTCAGCAAAGGTAGGTCAATTTTCTAAGGTCATAAAGTAAAGTAGTGGTAGAGGGGGACTGGGATCAATTTCTCCTCACTCTAACCAGCAGGTTCTTCCTACTATACTACATTGCCTACCAGTTTCAGAATACATAAATTGTAGAATAATACACATAAGGAACTTTTACAGAATTTTCATGGCACTCATTCAATATTTGGTTTCATTACCTCCTCCAATTCCTTTCTCTATCACAATGGAATTTTAGGCCACTGCCCTTCTATTCTACCACTCATCTGTCAGTTTTTTATTCTGTGGTGGCTTGCATGTTGCTGTGATACTGGAAGCTATGTCACCAGTATTTCAAAATCCAGCAGGGTCACCCATGGTGAACAGGTTTCAATGAAATATGCAAAGACATGGAGGTAGAAAACCAAATGGTAAGAACATGTTTGGCATTTCTCAAACTGAAAAAAAAATTGAAGAAAAAATCCAAGCCTCGAGTTGCAATAGGGATTGATTCCACAGGAAAAATATGGCAACAATTTTGAAGACGGTGCAGGACCAGGCAGTGCTTTGTTCTGTTGTACACGGGGTCTCTATGAGTTGAAATGGACTCAACTGCACTTAACAACAACAACTCAGGCACAATATTGAATGATGCAGGAAGCATCAAATGGAGATAGAAGGAACACCGAGAGTCACTGTACAGAAAGAGTTGGTAGACTTTCAACTATTTCAGGAGGTAGCAAGGAAGAAACCCAACTTCACTGAAGGCATTGTAGAAAAAGAAGGCTCCAGGAATTTACTGAATACCAGTTGAGATGTTTCAACAAATGGATGCGATGTGGGAAGGGCTCACCTGCCTATACCAAGATATTAGAAAGACCTGACCAACTGACTGGAGGAGATCCATATTTGCACCCATATCAAAGAAAGATGATCCAATAGAATGTGGAAATTATCCACCAATTTCAATAACCTCATATGCATATGAAGCTGAACAATGTATAAGGAAAACTGAAGATGAATTTATGCCTTTGAATTATGGTGTGATGAAGAATACTGAATATACCATGCACTGCCTGGAGAACAAAAAAATCTGCCTTGGAAAAAGGACAGCCAGGAGGATCCTTAGAAGCGAGGATGGTGAG
>NW_006922209.1:1134118-1135553 GCF_000298275.1 Orycteropus afer afer
TACATTGATGTCAGCACAAAATGGAAACAATGGTCACCCCATCTCACCATATGGGTTGTTGGTACTGTTACTATACAGTCCTG
Organism: Orycteropus afer afer; assembly: GCF_000298275.1. Taxonomy (NCBI): domain Eukaryota; kingdom Metazoa; phylum Chordata; class Mammalia; order Tubulidentata; family Orycteropodidae; genus Orycteropus; species Orycteropus afer. The sequence goes on from NW_006922209.1 coordinate 1,134,202, forward strand.
GTTGGGGAGGAAGGAGAAGATCCAACTAAGAGATTGTTCAGTTCATTATATTTTGCCCATTCAAGTTAGGCATAAGCAGTCTTTTTTTTTTTTTTCCCTTGGCAATCAAATAAGGAATAACGAAGTTCCTGAGAGGCCTTAGTGATGTGCAGGTCACAGGGCAAGCTAGTGGTGAGGTCACACTTTGACATTCAGCCCAAGACATTTTTTTTTTTTTTATTTCCAGGTATAATCACTGCTAACATTTTATATTTGTGGATTGACACAGTGGCTGCAATGATGGGCTCAGGAACAGCAAGGATCGTGGGGTTGGCACAGGACCAGCCAGTGTTTCGTTCTGCTGTACATGAGCTTGCTATGATTTGGAGACAACTCGATGGCACCTAACAACAATAATAACAACAACAACATTTTATTATAGATTTTCCAAATGTTTTTCTATCTATAAGCATACACACCCACAATAAAACAAAAATGAAATATTATATATACCATTTTTGATTTGCTTTATCACTTAACAATATCTTAGGAACAATTTTCTAGGTCAATAAAATTTAGCACGACATATTCACTTTTAGCCAATACATAGAAAGGTACACTATAGGTAACTAACCCCCTATAGGCAAACACTAAGTATTTTAGGTAGATTCTTATGATTATAAGAAACAAAGATCCCTACCTCTCAAGATATTTTTAAAGGTAAAGAAGACCCACTCAGATTGCCTCAAGGAAAAGGAGAGTGTCTACAAGGATGTATGCAAATTTGAATCGGAACTAGAATTCCATCCACCAGAAAACAAACTCCAGCAACCTGCTACTCTTTCTGACACTCTGTCTCTCCTCTTTGTCCATGTCTCCCTAATACCCTCTGCCCCTCAGAGTTTTTAATTTTAAACTTCCACTGCGTATAGCTCTGGCTTGATCTGAACTCTTATATATGATACTGTTTTAATGTCTGCCCTGCTTCTGTCTACTTCAGTCAGTAGAAGCTCAAATATTTTCATCTCACACCCAATGTACACAATGTCCACACTCTTTTACACTGGACTTTGGATCCTCTTGTGTAGAGTTTAGAGAAGAAATGACAAGAGAGGAGAATGAAGATACAAGTTAGGGCCAGTTCATGCAGAGGCTCATAAGACATACTGCGGGGTCTGGATTCTTAGCCAAGAGTAATAGGAAGCCACTAAGAAGTTTTAAGAAAGGAGTGACATAATCAGATTTAAGATCTAGCTAAATGTAATTATGCCTACAAGACCAGAGATAGCAGGAAGACCAGAAGGAGATTGTTCCAATAATTCAGACGGGAAATGATAGAGTCTAGGAAACAGCTCAGGTTTTTGACTTGGACA
>NW_006922209.1:1136208-1141142 GCF_000298275.1 Orycteropus afer afer
CCCTCCTTGGATTTCTAAGGAGGTATCTCTATGGAAGTAGATTGCTCAGTCTTCCTTCTGAGGAGTGACTGGTGGGTTTGAACTGCCAGCTTTATTGTTAGCAGTCAAATGCCTTAGGCACTAGGCCAGGCTTATACATTTTCCATTTCCTATAGTACTTCAGTAATTTCTTAAAAGCCTTACCATGGTGGTAGTGATGACAAAGTTAACTCACAGAGAAAAAAGCCTCGATCAGTCAAAGCACCTATCTGGCCATCTGTCATTACTGTATCGACAGATGGTCCCCAAATCAGCGAGCTTTGGGAGGGAAGAACTTTCTGAAATTATATGGCTAAAAAACTCTAAGACATACTTTGCCTGTCATTTTCCCTGCAGAAATGTGTCTTTTCCTCAGTCATTCAGTCTGGTGAGGCCCACCCACCTCTATAGCACCCAAATGAAAGGAGCATATTTCATTCAAATTATTTACACCAAAGACTTACCTCCCATCTCAAGGAAGCAGCCAGTGTGCAAAAAACTCTCATGAGGCTTCCACTTCCTTCTCTTCTCTCAACTAGTTCCCTGCTCTCCACCTTTAACTGAACTCTTATTATCTCTCCTTCCATTGTTGGACTAGTTTTCTAATTGGTCTCCTTTTGTTTTTTGGCCTAGTTTTTCTCTAGTTCATCCTCTCTGTTGTTTATAATAAGGAGCTCTGGTGACGCTGTGGTTAAAGCATTGGGCTGCTAACCAAAAGGTTGGTGGTTTGAACCCACCAGCCAGTCTGTGGGAGAAAGATGAGGCCATCTGCTTCCATAAAGATTTACAGCCCTGGAAATCCTATGGGGGCAGTCCTACTCTGTCCTGTTGAGTAGCTATGAGTTGGAATCTACTCGATGGCAGTAGGTTTGGTGCTTTGTGTGATTACAGAAATATCTTTATAAATCATAAAAAGGACCCTGTTATTCCTTTGTTTGAAGCTTTTTGATAGCTCTCTGTTGCCTACAGGATAAAGGTTAAACTTCCTTTATGGCATCCAAGAATGTCCTGTGTCTTGAACATTATTTGTTGCCCTGTTTCCTTTGACCCCCTCATTCAGAGGCTCAAACTTTATGCACCTTCTTGTTGGTTCACACCTCTGTATCTGCATTCTCGCTGCTCCCTCTGCTTGCCTTGGCCCCTCATTCTCAGCGTCTTCCACCCTTCCACCCTTCCACCCTTTTTTGCCAAACACTGACCCTTCAACACTTTGGTCCAGGACTTCTCTGCTGTGAAAACTTTCCTGAAAACTTTTCCTCAGCGGATCCCTCCTTGTGCCTCCGTGGTTATTCACATGGACTTCTCTCCTGGCTCCCATGACAGGTCATCACACCTAATTTCTTATATGTCTGTCTCTTCTTAGTTCAGTATAATTTCCCTATTGAAGTTCAAGTTCATGTCTGCTCAGTGTTTTGTTCATGCTAATATTGTCAACACCCTCCTGGCACTTGATAGGTGCTTAGTCAGTATTTTTTGAATTGATGAATAAACCTTGCTGACTTATCTGTGTTGTCAGTGAATGTGGGTGACAGGGACCATGATGAACACAGAGACTAAGACATTGTTTTGCTAATGTCTTTGTCTTGGTCTCAGTGATGCCTGATAGAGATTTGTTTCTGTCTCCAGGTCTCCAGTGCATGTGAGGGCATTGTGACCTTTAGACAGTCATTTCCCTTCTTAACACCTCAGATCCGCAGTAGCGAAATGTGGGAACAGTCTAGGGTGATACAGTGGGGACAATGTCATGGGCTTCACTGTAAGGCATGCCTGGGCTAGAATCCTACCTCTTCCTCTTTTGTTACCTGGGGAAAGTCCTTCAATATCCTTTAGTTTCCTTTTCTGGGAAGCATAACATTTACTCAGTTGGGTAGTGTAAGAAGTAAATATAATAATTTTAAAGTGCCCAGCACATAGCAGACATTCAATAAACTTGGTTTCTTTCCCATTGCACTGAAAACAGTTCCTTCCCCATCTGCCCTTCCTATCCCAAGGGGTTATTTACTATGACACTTGTAAAATGTAATTCAAAACAAAGAAGAGCTTCCCTTTGACAAGCTTGCTTTTTTTTGTTTCAATGAACTTGTGCAAATTGACCAAGTGAACTAGAGTATTTGAGGCTGGGTCAGTGGGTTCAGGAATAAGGCTGGATCTGGATCAAAGGGGAAGGACACCTGGTGAGTCATGGGCAATAGGTGAGAAGGGTGCTGACTTTGAACCCTCCATCTTTTTTTGAGGTAATTTGGGGTTAAATAAATACCTGCTTTTTTAGTATCCTCCAGTATTGTGGCAGGAGGGCCCATGAACCCAAGGAAGAACCCTAAGCTGGAACATCTGCCTCTTATATACAATGCAGATGTTCTATCAAGCACAAATTGCCTTCTCTGTACTATGCTGACCCTGTTACTGTGGCAGTCTCTTTTTAATGAAGACCTTCCCTTTTCCTAATATTTAATATCCACTTCTTTATTTTCTATCAGTAACTTTTTCAATTATTTTTACAGTAACTTATTGCCTGGTACATTTTTCATACTCATTACATTAAATTCATGCATTATTCACAGTGTCTCATGTACTGATATTCCAATGTTCTTACCTAAACCCTTCAGTGTCCAAACATGAATTCACACCATCTGGGACTGGAACCTGAGCCTCAGTGTGTGTGATGCTGAGGAAACACTGTGTTTGGAGGTAAAGTCTTTCTGAAGATTAGTTATACCAGACTTCAATGTCTTCTCTTCAACTTTCACAGTGGAAAGGACCAGACTCAAAGAGTCACAAATTCATGGCTGTTTTGCTTATCTCAACTTGTTCCTGCCATGTTCACTAGTCTCTCAGGTCCAAGCCTAATTTAAGAATTAGCATGGGGAATTGGATGTGACTGTGGAAAAAGAATGGACATTTTGCTGATAGTATTAGAGTTCCAGTGGGAGTTATTAAAGTTTCTAAGTCATTACTCCATGCAAGTTCTTTCTCTCTGTCACACACAGGAAGATGTCCACATTTCTCTTCTTTCCAAGTTCTTCAAGACCACAGAGGACACAAATACATTTATTCTGTGATTTACTGAGTTTTGGGGAAATTTCTCTATCAAAACATCTAATGTCATTTGATCATGGATTCTCAATGTGGCAATATTCTCTCCAAGGGGACAAAAATGAGTTCTTGAGGTGGTGTAGTAGTTAAGTTGTGTGTCAACTTGGCCCTGGTTTTGAGTGCCTGGGCAGCTGGATGTAGTTATTCCCCATGACAAGAAGACTGGTAATCAACTCCATAATGAAATCTACTGGAGCATCTGAGGGATGTGGTCTGCTTCTAGAATGTAAGAAATTTTGAGAAAGGCCTCTGAGTTTTTGGTCCACTTGGACTGTGCATGTAGCCCATTCTCCACATCAATGGCCTGCCATGTTGTCTACTGATTTTGGGACTGTTAATGGACTTGAATTAATTCCCTGCCATGTGATTGATAATTTTGGGACTGTGTCATTTTACTTGTCAACCTTGGGTTTGTCAGCTTCAGCAGCCAGCAGTTGCCTGAGTGAAGAGAAGCCTCCAGCTTCAGTGGGCCAGGAGCAAGAGTCAGAGCTGAAACCCAAGATCTAGGGGTTTACACTCAGCCCCTAGAGCTGGCACTTTGAACTTGGACTTCTAGCTTCCTAAACTGTAAGAGGATAAATTCTTGTTTGTTAAAGCCACCCATTCCTGGTATTTTCTGTTAGATCAGCACTAGAGAACCAAACCAAAGCAGGTGGGGTGAAGAAAACTTTGATATTTTAATGGTTTGTAGTTCTTTTTTTTCCCCCCTGCTTGCATCAGTCACTCCTCGGAATCAAGATTGGGAAATCTACTTCCAGAGTGATATCGTCTTGGAAACCCAAGGAGGTGTCAGTATGAGGTGGATCTGACTCAATGGTAGTGAGTTTGGTTTTTGGTTTGGTGACTGTAGGCTTTTTTTTTGCTGCTCTTTTTCTAATTGGAGAAATTGGGTTAAGGTGTTAGTTTTGGCTCTTTCTTCTTTTTTGCTGTGTGCATTTATTGCTATAAATTGACCTCTGATCACTGCTTTTGCTGTGTCCCAAAGATTTTGGTATGTCATGTTTTCATTCTCATTTGATTCAAGGAATTTTTGAATTTCACTTTTTATTTCTTCTATTATCCAGTTGTTTTTGAGGAGGGTGTTGTTCAGTTTGCATGTGTTTGCTCTTTTTCTGATGATCTTCCTATTGCCGATTTCTAATTTGACAGCATTGTGATCTGAGAAGATGCTTTGCAGTGTTTCAACATTTTTCAATTTATGAAGGCTTGCTTTATGGCCTAACATATGGTCTATCATGGAAAATGTTCCATGTGCCCTGTAAAAGAATGTATATTGTGCTGTTGTTGGATGAAGTGCTCTGTAGATGTATATAAGGTCAAGTTGGTGGATTGTATTGTTTAACTCTTCTGCATCCTTGTTGAGTTTCTTTCCAGTTGTTCTATCTTTCATTGAAAGTGGTGTATTAAAGTCTTCCATTATGACTGTGGAGTCATCTACTTGCCTTTTCAACTCTTTTAAAGTCTGATTTATATATTTTGGGGCTATTTCATTGGGTCCATAGATATTTATTATGGTTATATTTTCTTGTTCAATTGATCCTTTAATCATTATATAATGTCCTTCCTTGCTTCGTATGGTGGTTTTTGTCTTAAAGTCAATTTTATCAGAAATTAATTTTACCACTCCTGCTCTTTTTTGGTTGCCATTTGCTTGACAGATCTTTTACCAACCTTTGATTTTTAGTCTATTTTTGTCTTTGTCTCTAAGATGTGTCTCTTGTAGATAGCATATTGGTGGGTTATGCTTTCTTATCCAGTCTGGAACTCTCTGTCTCTTGAGTGGTGCGTTCAATCCATTCACATTCAATGTAATTATTGACAAG
>NW_006922209.1:1142351-1145500 GCF_000298275.1 Orycteropus afer afer
ATCATTTCTAATTTTTCATTTATTTTGTCATTTTTTTCTTGTATTTTCTTCCAAAATTGTTCTAGGGTTTTGTCTGTGTTTTCCTTAATTTTGTCAATGATCTGTCTTTCAATCCATTGAAGATACCTAAATATAATTCTTTAGAATTCCTTAACAGGGAGTTCCAATGCTTCTTCTTCTTCTTCAGGGATTTGTCCTGGGTCTGTATCCTGCTCCCTTGTTTCTAACACTTTATCTTGCTTCTTTGTGTTTACTGTTATGGTATACTGTCTCTGAGACATCGTGATGTTGTATTTAGATCTTTGTTAACTGTGAAGAGCAGCTAAGGGTGAGTCAGGCTCTTCTTGGTGGTCGTTTATCCTTAGCCAGTTGGTGGAGAAGGAAGTGGTGACTCTCACTCAGTAAGGAGGTGTGGGTGTAGTTGTTTTGTAAGGGCACTGTTGCTGTCCCCCACTCAGTTAGACAAAAACAACAATCAAGAAACCATCAATAAAGTAAAAGCAAGTGGACAAAAAACACACTGTGTTAACACATAGGAACAATAACCCAAAAAATAAAAAAACAAAAAACCACCCCACAATATCTGGGGCAAGGGCAATAAGAAAAGAGAGGTAGAGTAGGAGAATAATGAAAAAAATGGGAAAAATGCAAAAAGAAAAAGAAGAAATGGGGTTAACCACGAGAAAGAAAAAAATGGGAACCAGGAACAGGGAAGAGAGAAAAAGCTGAAAACTAGAATCTGGGAAGGGAAGAATAAAGAATAATAATAAAAAGGACAGAAAAAAAATTACAAAAGCAAACAAACTAAACAAAAGGAAAAAAAAAAAATTTGGCACAGTGGGACAGGGCACCTGGCTCCGTCTAAGCACACAGACTGGGATGGAATTCCTGCCGGCCCAGAAGATAGGTGGGAGTGAGAGATAGCTGCACCTCTATTCATCAAGAGGATGTGAGGTCTAAAAGTGACAAGGGGAATATCGTCCCTTTCCTGTCGTTCATGTCCTGAATGTCCTTGTGGTTCCTGGCAGGTGGAGCTTATTCTTAAGTACTTGGAATCTAGGAGAACACTGTCCCTTTAAACATCCAAAATGGTTGAACAGCTTGTATTCAAAATAGCTGCACCTTCCAGACAGGCAAAAGTCCGCAGCTCAGCCTGCCTGCCTCTTAGCTGCTTCCCCTTTTATTCACCAGCCACCAAGTGCAGTGCTTCATGTAGCCACTGGCTAGCAGGGCAGATTTTTAGGTTAATTCTTAGGACACCTCTTGGCAATATCTAAGCTGTTTGTGCCATCAGGATTGTTGACAGACCACAGCTCTGTATGGTTTGTATTTCTTAAAAGGGCCCCCAAAACCAAACCAAACTCACTGCCATTGAGTGGATTCGACTCATAGTGACCCCTCCTTGGGTTTCCGAGGGAGTATCTCCATGGAAGTAGATTGGCCTATCGTACTTCTGGTTAGCAGTCAAATACTTTAGGCACTATGCCACCAGAGCTCCCTTAAAAGGGCCACAGTCTGTAAACAGATATACAGTATACCTTGCTATTAAAATTTTTTGGAGGTGCAATTACCCAAACCAAACCCTCTGCCATCACATTGATTCTGACTCATGAGTGACCCTATAGGACAGAATAGAACTGCTCCTTTGGGTTTCTAAGGCTCTAAATCTTTATAGAAGCCAACTGTCTCATGTATCTCCTGAAGAGTAGCTGGTGAGTTCAAACCACTGATCTTTCAGGTTGCAGCCTACTGCTTTAATCACTATATCACCAGAGTTCTCTAAAGGAGCAATTAGGAAAAAGAAAAGTAATCTAAAAAGCCTTCTTGATGTAGGGGGCAATAATTTAAAAAGTTCAGAAACACTATCCTATGATTAGAAGTCTTGGCTCACTATCTCTGTCCTGTAGGACACATATAAATTTCATTTTACTGAGAACAGCTCTGGTAGCATAGTGCCTAAGACATTTGACTCCTAACCAGATGGCTGAAGGTTGGGCAATCTACTTCCGTAGTGATACCACCCAGAAAACCCCAGGAGAGGGCCCTAAGAGTTGGATCCAACTGGCAGTGTGTTGCATTTTTGTTTGCATATACGTGTGTGTGTGTGTGTGTGTGCAAAGTGGAGAACCTCTTGAAAGTGGTCCCATTCTGTATATTTCAGGATTGGTCAGTGTTGAGTGTATCTTCTGTGACCTGGAAAATGTGTGATATCCTGACAATTTTGAATAGATTTCCTCCTTGCTTCTCATTGCTTTGAAGAACATGGGTTTATCAGTATGTATTCTTGAGCTCCCTTAACCAATTAGTGTAAAGCACTGGTTCTAGAGCGTAACTGGATTCTGAGTCTGTCAAAAGCTTCATACCTAGCTTCTATGCTCAGATTAACGTCCACTCCAAGGCTTGGATATTTTATAAGCTAGGCCACTTTTGTCATCTAAATTTTGGGGTCTGGGGGGAGATTCTTACTCTTTGCTTTCCTAGACTACAAGCCATCACAGACTTACTTGGATCCTTTGCTAAACATTGAGGACTCCAGGGGTCTGCTTCAATGTCCATCTGTTCTCAGAGGAGCCTTGGGCTGGGCTGACCACTTGTAGATTCACATACCTTGCGTAATCAGGGCACTATGTTGGAACACTTTTCAGGCCAGACCTGATTCCTGTCAGATCAACTCTTAACGCAGGTTATTTAAAGTCCATCCCGCCTTTTTCTTCTATGTATAGGCTAACATTTGGCTAGTGTTCTTCCGCGCTGGGCCTAAGCCTCGCCAGATGAGGGACAGAGGTTCCTGAATGGGACCGCTCTTCTCGCTCTGCCGGCTGACTTCTCGCCTCTCCTCGTCGCCTGTGGGCCGTGCGTGGAAAGCAAGGGGTGCAGAACCGACCGACCCCGCTCGCCCCTTCTTGCCTCACAGTGGCGGCAGCGGCGGGGAGGTCCTCTGACTGAGCAGCCCTCCCTCGCTACCTCTGGCCTCGTTGCCTCGCGTCCGGCCTTCTCCACAGTAGGGAGGACTGACCCGCCTGCTGCACCGCGCGCCTCCCGGGGTGCACCGCGCGCCTCGGCCGGCCATTTGGCGGCGCCCGTGGAGCGCTCTAGTCCCGGAGGCCAAGTGGCGGAGTCGTTCGGGTTCCTAGCCAATACTCAGGTCG
>NW_006922209.1:1146758-1147315 GCF_000298275.1 Orycteropus afer afer
TTTTTTTTTTTTTTTTCAAATATAGATGGCCTGCTGATAACCCTCAAATGTGTCTCTACAGCTTACCCTTGTCTCTGAACTCCAAACTTGTATGTCCAGTTGTCTACCTGCCATCTCTATTTGGATGACTAGGTATCTCACATTTAACATGCCTGAAACAGAACTGCTCAGTAATCATATACCTGGGTGTTATGGATTGAATGTTTCAAGTCTTGACAGTAGTCTCTCAATAAAAAGTTGTTGAAATTAATGAAAAATGATATTAATGAATATCAGTGCTTCATTCAAGTTCATGTAAAGCACCTAGAGAGTTTTTTTTTTTTTTTGCTCACGTGGGCTACAAGCTACGGCAGATTTTCTTGGAGCTTTTACTAAACACAGAAGACTCCAGGGCCCTGCCCCAAGGTTCATCTATCCTCTGAGGAGACCTAGGCTGACATACTGACCTCTTCTAGATTCACATACCTTGTAGACTCAGGGCAGTAGTGTTCCTTGGAGGAAGATTCATTAACAACTTGTGATATGCAGACGACACAGCCTTGCTTGTTGAAAGTGAA
>NW_006922209.1:1148662-1149669 GCF_000298275.1 Orycteropus afer afer
TAACCAGTGAAAGGGAGAAGGATTTCAAGAAAATGAATCAAGCACATTAAAAAGCAGCTTAGAAACTGTGACTGATTGTAGTGACTCTTCAGATGTATAACCAAAATTCTGAAAGCCAAAAGTTTCTTCCAGAAGCCAACAGCATTTCATTCTCACAGTATTTCAGTAAACTGCCTCTTGGGGCTCCAGTGTTCGCAACCTACGGTGTTTCCCACAATAACAAGGAAGCTGATTCAGAGGACAAGGGGCTCTTAAATGGTATCAGTATGGTATTGAAAAACAGATAGCCAACAGTGTTTTGAAGAGGCAAAGTGTTTAAGACTTTTGCTACTTAAAAATAACATGTCATTGAAGTCATAAAAAGTTTTTCTTCAGAACAGTACTCTAGCGTTAAGTATTTTTTGCAACTGATTTTTAGGTTGTTTTTTTTTTTTTTTTAAGCTTATAGCAGGTTTTGGTATGAAATATTAAAACTTTAAAATATCTACTTTCTTATGTAAGTTGTCACATATTGGAAGTGTTATATTACAAAGTTCTGTTAGTTTTTTTAAAATTAAATTAGTGGAATCAAAGCTTCAGAGTAGAGTCATTTTTTTCATATAAAAGTAAGTTTAAATTTTAATAGTGTAGTTTGACCCATTTTACACACATTTTCCCAAAGTACTGTCATAGTATGCAGCAATGAGCCTTTGAAAGCACGTTGTTATTAAAACAATTATTTAAAAACTTAAAATACTATTTCAAGCAGAATAATCTTTACCTTGGATATTTTATGATTAAAATAAAGCTATTTAAAATGTTTATCAGAATTAGTTTAATTCTGATTAATAAACCAATTAGTTTATCAGAATATGAATAGAAAAGATTAAGTCATTACTGGATTAACATGTGTATGTAGTCTTTTCTTTTTCAAATGTTTTTAAATGCCCAACTAGTATTATAAAATACCTCACAACTAATTTAGTTATGTTCTTAAACAAATTATATTGTCAAAGGTCAGAAAATTC
>NW_006922209.1:1150034-1151208 GCF_000298275.1 Orycteropus afer afer
TGGCAAGGTACAAGATCAACATACAAAAATTAGTGAGATCCCTTTACACTCAGAAAGAGAACTCTGAAAAGGAAATGAGGAAACAATACCATGTACAATAAAAAAAGAAAGATGCTAGGAGGAGTACAAGAGTTAAAGACAGCAGAATTAAGGATGAATTCATACACAATCCTGCAATAACATTATAACAGTAATCCATAATCTATGAGTAGATACATACATAGATACACAAGCTGAATAGGTAGAACAAAGAAAATGGGTCTATACCCCTGAATATTCATATTTTGTCAGAAGATATTTCTACATATGCATTTACATACGCTGCAAATGTATCCATGAATATAGTAGAATTGTTGTTGTGTTGTTGTTGTTTGCCGTTGAGTCGGCCCCGACTCATAGTAGAATATACTGGTGGCAAAGTTATGAAAACTTCTTAGCCATAACCAAAACCCTGAGGGACTAAGTCACTGAGCCTGGAGAGATCATAACCATAGTCTTAGGGGATATCTAGGTCAATTGGCACAACCTAGTCCACAAAGACGATATTTTATGTCCTGATTTGATGAGTAGCAACTGGGGTCTTAAAAAGCATTCAAGTAGCCATCTAAGGTGCAAGTGTGGTTTCTTCCCATCTGGAGCAAAGAAGCATGAAGAAAATAAGACACATGGAAACAGTCTAAAGGACTAATGGACCATGTGAACCTTATATATAGTCCACAAACCTAAAATCAGAACTAGATGGTACCCAGCTAACACTAGCAAATCGTCTGAAATCACATTAGAAGGATCACATTAGAAAGTCCTGGATAATGTGGAAATAAAATGTGGAACAAAACACAGAATTATATAAAAGCCAGGCTTACTGGTCAGATGGAGATTAGTGGCCCTTGGCCATCTTTCCGGGGGAACAGAAATCACATCTATAGCTGAATTTTCAATCACACAATAGACAGGTCTACAAAGTAAACAATCAAACATTTGAGATCAAAAGGGCAGCATTTTCCCAAGGACAAAGTTTAGAAGTCAGGAAGGGTTAAGAGATAAGGAGCAATGGAAACAAGGAACAGGGAGGAAGTGGGATGAGTGATGTTACATTGAGGGGATTGCAATAAATGACATGAAACAAAAAGTATGTGAACTGCTAAGTGGAAAACTAATTTCCTCTGTAAACTTT
>NW_006922209.1:1151708-1164855 GCF_000298275.1 Orycteropus afer afer
CGGGATTAAGCAGTGTTTTGTTCGGTACATAGGGTCACTGTGAGTCGGAACTGACTTGATGGCCCCTAAGAACAACAGCAACACCCATCTATTTCAGGTCCTCAGGTGACAGACGTGGTTTGCTCTCGACTGCAAACATTAGGGTTGGTGGTGTGAACACATCCAGCTGTGTGGTGGAGGAGAAAGCCTTCATGATCTGCTTCCATAAAGGTTATAGCCAAGAAAACCCTATGGATGAGTTCTATATTTTATCACATGGTGTCGCCATGAGTCTGAGTAGAATAAATGGCAATGATTAAAAAAAAAAAAGTCAAACCTGCTGCCATCCAGTGAATTGCAATTCTTAGTGTCCCTACAGGACAGAGTAGAAGAACTGCTCTTTAGGGTTACCAAGGCAATAAATCTTTACTGAGGCAACCTGCCTCATGTTTCTCCTGTGGAGCAGCTGGTGGGTTTGAACCACAGAACTTTTTTAGTTAGCAGCACCACATGCCTTAACCACTGTACCACCAAAGCCCAGTATAAATGGCAACTATTAGGCATCTATTATTTACTTAGCACCACAGTAGGCAATACAATTCCAAGTTGAATCAGTTATCGCTGATGGGGTGGAGGAACAAGTAATATAAAGGTCACAAGATAGAGTGATAAGTGCTATCATAGGGGTAGGCACAAAGCAAACACAGAGCATGGAGTGGGGATATTCTTCCTTTTGGGAGGAGGGTGGTGGAATTTTTGTGTCAGAATTGGCTGGATTTAACAGAGGGCACTTGACTGAGTTTTAAAGAATTCTGAGAATTTGAATAGGTGCAAAAAATGAACTTCTACTTAGACAAATTAAAACTGTTTTGCCAAACTATAGGAAACCAAAATTTAGGCAATCATTACAATATAGCAAAGTTTAGTAGCAATTAACCCAGTTTAGAATATCATGTCCCCAAACAATTCTTGTTTGTGCTCAAATATTGTCCTACTGGGGATGGTCAATTGGAAGGCTAAGTTAGTCTCTTGGGGATTTATGGAACCAATGCAGGCAGGGAATTCTCTAGAAATGTGATCAGAAGTAAGGGTTCAAAGATAACTCAGAATTCTGTCTCTGCAAGTCCCAAAGTTCCACGTTCTTCCCTTGTGAAGAGGCAGCATGGAAAGAGTAATAAGACCTAGATGTGTGTTTCCATCAGTGATGGATGGTTTCTCTGAGACTCAGCCTCCACAAACTGTAGGGTATTAAGAAGTCAGTCCCATCCTGTGCTTCATTCAGCCTCAGGGAAGGATGTGGTTGCTGGTTTCTTTGGGCAGAAGGTAAGGAGGGTAAAGAAAAGACCAGGAGATTGAGCTGATGAATGGTCTAGATGCAGGGGAATGGACCAATGCACCCTAGTAATCTTAAGGCTTTCTGACCCCACGAGGGCTTCCTGGTGTGGAGTTATGCGTGAACTGGAAGATTAGTTTAAGCTCCTGTAGCTAAGGAAGTGAAACTATTTATGGCAAGGATACTAACTAAAGTAAGTCTTCAAAACAGATGTTCTACTACTAAGGGTGAGAGATGAGGTAAAAGTCCTTCTCTTTTTAAAATATGACTTATTTCTTGGTTGGCTGAGAGTAGGGAGAAAGAGTTGTCCCTCCCCCCCGCCCCCCTTGCAAGAGGAGGGTATGGTTTGTTAGGACACCAGCTAATATAATGTAATCTGCTTAGTTTCTGAGTTACACATATAGTATTTGGTAGATAGTAGATGCTCAGTAAATACCTGTCAAAGGATGGATTCATGAAGAGCCCTATAAATGGCACTCTGTGAGGGAGGAAGGTAGTCCTAGTATGCAAAGGTCTTTATGGAGAAGGAAGGGCACTCACTGTGGATGAGGGCCAAGGAGTCAGTACTGGTGACATGGAAGAGACCCATTAAAGAGGGCCAACGTTGCAGAGGGTGTGCACCTATATCTCCTGGGTGAGAAGAGACTTGGAGTTTACCTGCCTGTCCTTCGGCTAGTAAGGTATTGTACAACAGCAAAAACATAAAATAGATAAAAGAAGAGAACACTTAGCTACAACCAAAGTTCATAGTCTTGTCACTTTTAGGTCTCTGAGGAGGAGCAAACTTGGAACTGGAAAGCAAAGATATTTCTCATTCACTCTTCAGTGCATTGGATAAAGATACAAAAGGCAAGAATAAGTTTCCATTTATATAATATATTTATATTTATGCTCCTAAAATAGATTATTTTACAATAAAACCCTGTTGTTGCTGTTGTTAGCTGCTATGGAGTCAGTCCCCAACTCACTGTGACTCCACACACAATGGAACAAACTCTGCCTGGTCCTGCACGATCCTCATGATCATCTGTGGCTTGGATCATTGTGATCCATAGGGTTTTCATTGGCTGGTTTTCAGAAGTAGATTGCTAGGCCTTTGTTTCTAGTCCTTCTTAGCCTGGACTAAGGATGTTCAGTATCCTAGCAACAGGCAACCCACCACTGACAGATGAGTGGTGCTAGTGCCTGAGGTGCATCGGCTGGGAATCCAATCCGGGTCTCCTGCCCGGAGGGAAAGAATTCTGCCACTGAACCACTAATGCCTCAAATAAAAAGCCAGGTGCACTGACATAAAAAATTATATAGGATAAAATGTAAAAGTTAAACAGGAAAAGAAATGTTGGGTCTGAGGATCACTGAAAAAACCCAGTTTCCCTTGAGTCAGACAAGGACGCATGTAGAAGATGATATAAGATAAGAGGAGTTGCTTTGTGTCATGGGAGATGAAGCTGTTGAAGAGCAGGAACAGAGACAGATATTGGAGAAAGAGGCTCACGATCCATGAGGAAGCAGATGGGATGAGACTATAATTAGCCTTATAAAGGAGGAGATGGGATGAGACTATAATTAGCCTTATAGAGGAGAGGTACTTCTATGGAGACTTTTAAGAGAGCATTAAAAATATATGGGTAGTGAGTGAATATTATAACACCAGAGCTAGTGAAAATGAGGTGTGTTACCTCCAGGTGACTTCTGCTACTATTTTTCTGAAAATTGGAATCAGGTCATCTGCTACGAGTGATGAAGGAGATAGCAGAAGAGAGGACTTGAGAAGACCAAATTTGCAATAGTCTTGACTGGGAACAGCAAGTGAAGGTGATCAGGGTCTGAAGATTGGGGGCATTGGTAACATTTATAGTGCCACTGTAACTTTGCCATGGCACCAGTCAGTGAGTTTTGTGATCTTCTTTAGTCATGTTCAGCCTGGAAAAGAGATGGTGGCTATTACATAAAGCATGGTAGAATTCTCACTTTCCTTGTGGGAGACCTGGGTTCAATTCCTGGCCAATGTACTTCACATGGAGCCATCATCCGTCAGTGGAGGTGTGTGTGATGCTGTTGTTGTTGTTGTTGTTATGTGCCGTCGAGTCAGACCCGACTCATAGCGACCCCTTCTTGGGTTTCCAAGGCAGTATCACTACGGAAGTAGATTGCCCCATCTTCCTTCCGGGGAGTGGCTGGTGGGTTTGCATCCTCCATGTGCTCAAAGAATCCAACCTGCTAATGGAATGAATCTGCCTCTGAGGATAGATAAATTTAGGAAATAGACAACACTGCTGGATGACCACGAACCTCTTGGCTTCACACTTCCTGGGCCTCCTCAACTCTAACCATGTTTACCTCCAGTCTAAATTCAGCTACTCACTTCCTGCAAGTGTGTGATGCTATCATGTTGAAAAGGTTTCAGCAGAGCCTCTAGACTAGAGGGGAGCGACTGGGGAGAAAGGCCTACTTTCTACTACTTCAAAAACTCAGCCAGTGAAAATTCTTTGGATCACAGTGGTCTGATCCATAAATGATCGTGAGGATGGCACAGGACTGGGTATTATGTCATTCTGTTGTGCATGGGTCACTATGAGTCAGGGCCCATCAACGGCAGCCAACAGCAACAACAATGGGCTTGATGGTAGGTCCGGTAGGTGAGGATAGTGACAGTAATGGTGAAAGACAAATTGAAAAGATGAAACATAGGTGTATATTAGACACAGCAGGATGTAAACCTAAAGGAGAGTACTTACGGAACTGGAAGCATCAAAAGGAGCCCTGGTGGTACAGTGGTTAAGCACTTAGCTGCTAACCAAAAGACTGGCAGTGAGTCAAGCTCACCAGGCAGTCCATGGGAAAAGGTGTGGCAGTCTGTTTCTATAAAGATTACAGCCTAGGAAACTGTGTAAGGAAGTTCTACTGTGTCCTATGAGACTCTTATGAGTCAGAGTCAACTACACAGCCACAGATTTTTTATTTTTCCTGAAACATCAAGGTGATCTTGAGGAGGAAGAAGAGTTTAGTATTAATGATTATTTTCAACATTTATGGAGCACTTACTAGGGACCAGACACATTTACTTTTCACAGCAACCCTATGAGTTGTGCCATACTGTCATCCCCATTTTAAAGATGAAAGGATGAAGGGATTGAATGAGAAAGTTTCAGCAAGTTTCCCAAGGTCATACAGTTGTTAACTGCCAGATCAGGTGTTGGAAACTAGATAGTCCAACTCCATAGGCCATGATCTTAATAACTAGGGGTTTAAGGAATGAGAGTGCTGGGAGGAAAGGGCCTTACCAACTGGGAATATGCTATTGTGGTTTAAGATATCAGTTGTAAATTGTTTCTGGATGGTTGCAACAAAATCTCTTGCAGGAAATGAGTAGCTGAATTTAGACTGGAGGTAAAGATGGTTAGAGTTGAGGAGGCCTGGGAAGTGTGAGGCCAAGAGGTTCATGGTCATCCAGCAGTGTTGTCTATTTCCTAAATTTATCTATCCTCAGAGGCAGACCCATGCCATTAGCAGGTTGGATTCTTTGAGCACATGGAGGATGCAAACCAAACCGGGATGATTTACTTCCACTTTCGCCCCTTTTCGAAAGTCCCTGAGGTGCAGATCCTGATTTTTGTGGCCTTCCTGATTATGTTCCTGGCCAGCATCAGTGGCAACATCTCCATTTCCCTACTCATATGGATCCATCATTCTCTCCACACCCCCATGTACTTCTTTCTGGCCAACTTGGCAGCCCTGGAGATGTGCTATTCCTCCACCATTGCCCCTCTGACCCTGGCCAGCATCCTGTCTCCTGACACAACCATCTCCCTTCCTGGATGTGGTGCCCAGATGTTCTTCTTCATTCTCCTGGGCAGCACTGACTGCATTCTGCTGGTCATCATGGCCTATGACCGGTTTGTGGCCATTTGCCACCCTCTGCATTACACTCTCATCATGAGCTGGCAGTTGTGTGTGCAACTGGCCCTGGGGTCTCTCGTGTTGGGATTCACCTTGGCCATGCTGTTGACTGTGCTCATCTTCCGACTTCCCTTCTGCAGCAGCAAAGAAATAGGGCTCTTCTACTGTGATGTCCTTGTTGTCATGAGATTAGCCTGTGCAGATACCCGGGTTCATGAGGCCACTCTATTTGTGGTCAGTGTCAGCACCCTCACCATCCCATTCTTGCTCATTACTATTTCTTATGTATTTATTGTGGCCACCATCCTGAAGATCCGCTCTGCAGAGGGGAGGCGCAAGGCCTTCTCCACGTGCTCCTCCCACCTCACTGTGGTCCTCCTCCAGTACGGATGTGGAAGCCTCATCTACTTGTGCCCCAGCTCCAGCTACTCTCCTGGTAGGGGCCAGGTAGTGCCTGTGGTTTACACATTCATCACCCCTGTGCTGAACCCCTTGATCTACAGTATGAGGAACAGAGAGCTTAAGGATGCTTTAAAGAGAGAAATGATGAGATTCTTGCTGCCCCAAACACAACGAGTACTCTGAGTGTTCATCTGGAACACTGTTGGGGGAGACAAATGAATATATCATCTGAAAGATACAGAGGAGGCAACCAAGAAGTCATTGGTTTTATACTTTTAGTTCTCCCTGATTGTATTATTTTTGAAAAGTCATTGTCTGTTCCTCAACCTCAGGTTCTTAATATGTAAAACGGGGATTAATATACCTGAAGGGTCTCAATTATGTTGTTATCATTAATTGATGTTGAGTGGGTGCCAACTTATGGCAATCTTATGTGTAACCAAAGAAAATGTTGTCTCATCTTGTGCCATCTTTCTGATCATTGATAATGTTTGAGCCTATTGTTGGGGTGTAGTGCCTTCCAAGCCTAGGGTGTAATTCTGGTGTAGTTATGAAGATTAAAAGTACATTAAGCAAAAGTGCTTTGTGACTTCTTACATAAGATATAGCATTGAATGTGGTTATTACTGTCCTCACTATCCCGTGTAAAGTCTGTATCCTATCTAAGATGCCTTCGGATACTTTTCCTTGTGTTTTCCAAATGCTGTCATCACCAATGTCTGTCTTCCTTGGTGCAGCTTATGAAATATTTTATCCATTTTAACCTATACTGAAAATGCTTCATTAACTAACATTGACTCTCAACACCAAGAGGATAATTTCAATATTGGTTGATATATTTGAGCCATTTCTCAATTCCTTGTGCTCTTTGAGAAAATGGTGTAGTTATAATGGGTTAGTAGGGTTCTTTTGCATACATTAACTCATTCATCTCTACAAAAATCCATGAGATGGGTATTGTCTTATTATCTGTACTTACAGAGGAGGAAGCTGGGGCATAGGGAAGTTAAATAACTTGTCCAAACTCACACAAACAGTAATGATGGAAATGATATTTGACCTGAGAAGTTTCGTTTCACAGCCTGGGCACTCAACCACTTTGCTAGAGTGTATGCTATCCGTATGCTGTGTGAGACTGGAGTTCACACACAGGTCTTGTGTCTGAGCAAATCCCAACATTGTCACCTGCTCAGAGGTGAAGTCAGGAGTAAGGTGAAAATCAAACGGGACTATGCCAACCACTCTCTTATAATTCCCATGGCTTAAATGCTTTGCTTGTGACTTTTTTTGAGCTTATGACGTTTTGAATAATTGATCTTCCATTCTAAAATCTCTCCCAGCTAAAGAGGATGGTGAAAGTTAAAGCACTGGTAGTTTCCCTTTTCTTACCTTTATACCCAGGATCAATCTGTCTCCATATGAATTCACTGTCTCTCCCCAGCCTCTCTCTCTATTCTCTCTTTATCTTTCTGTCTCTCACACAGAGCACAGACATACATAGACTTCACATTTCCCTTTCTTTCCGGCTATTCCTAGCCATGTATGCATCACATGGAAAAATCTGCTTTGCTAATTGAGCCTCTCTGGGTGGTAGGGGGGTAATGTTGGTCCAAATCTGGATACAGGTAGAGCAAAGCTAGTTCTGTGAAGAAAAACAGTGACTGGACACGGTGAGGTGGGGAAAGGACTCATAGTAGTCTGAGTATAATGATAACCATTTTCATGGTGGTCATTTGTTTCAAGGTGCTGGTATCAAAACAAGCTCATTTATCCTTCTACCCATTGATTATTTTGTGATTATTATTTTAGTAACTATTATTGAACTCTAGTATGTACTCACCTTTGGTGGGTAGAGTGTAAAATGCAAAGGGAAGGAGTAGTTCCTGCCTTCAAGGAAGTTGTCTAGTGGGATTTAAAAACATAAGTCACGAGCACACCAAGAACTAAGTGATACAATGTGGTGACATTTCAGAGGAGGGACAGTGAAGAGATTCAAAGCAAGTTTGATAGGAGGGGGCATTTGAGCTGTATCACGACAGGTCTCTAGGATTCTAGCTGTGCAGAGATTAGTAAGAGGGCACTTCAGAGCAAGGAAGTGTAATACCAGAATAACTAGAAATCACCTTTCTGTGTCTCTGTTTCCTTGTCTGTGAAAAAAAAAAAGTGTGCTACATAAATTTTATTTTCTTTTTTTCTGAAAAATAACATGTTTTGGTTACCTAATGCCAATCTAACAGAAGATACCACAAATGGGATGGCTTTAACAAACAGGACTTTATTCTTACAATTTTTGGAGGCTGGCAGTCTGAGTTCAAAGTGCCAGGCTCTAGGGGCTGGGTAAAAGCCCCTCGACTTTGGGCTTCAGCTCTGCCTCTTGCTCCCAGTCCACTGAAGCTAGAGTCATCTCTTCACTCAGGCAGCTACTGGCTGCTGAGGCTAACAAGCCCAAGGTTGACGAATAAAATGGCACAGTCCTAGTGTTACCAAACAACACGGCAGGGCATTGATTCAAGTCCATTGAAAGTCCCAAGACTGGCAGAGCATGGGAGGCTGCTGAACAACGACATGGCTACATGCAAGGTTCAAGCATGCCATAAGCTAGAGACCATTCCCAAAGCTGCTTCTTACTTACGGGAAGCAGACCACATCCCTAACACAGCTACTCAGCTGCCCGTGGTAGATCCCATCATAGAGTTGATTGCCAGTCTCATCATGGGGAATAACTACCACCAGCTGCCCAGTCAAACAGGCCCAGCTAAGGTGACACACAAATTTAACTACTACATATCACAAACCTAAAAGGCAAAATCCATGACCTGAATTCTTACTACATTTAACTGAAATTTTACTTTGTTCCTTTGAATGGCAAGAATACAAAATAAATTCTTTGGTTCATTACAGGCTTTGAACCAGTTTTTCCTGCCTTATTTATGACTAATGAAGCAAAACTGGTATGGACCCAAATTTGTAAAATGTGGGTGTACTAGAATGATAACTGGAATGGGAAAATTTAAGAGGTGCCTGCAAGAAACTTCATCACCCTCCTAGAAAATAAGGGCAGTGTGTGTGTGTAAACAACCAAATCTCTTGACAGGCAGCATTGTAAACAATGGTGCCCAGCTCAAAGATGGCGGCCGTTTAACTTTGAATGTGTGTTGCGCTCCACAGTCCTGGCAATAATCCAATCTCTTGCATCAGGCTTGAAAGGGGTCACTATCCCTGTATTAAGTTTCCCATCACAGAGCTTCAACCTATAATTTTTTGTGATCTGGCTATTGCTCCATTGCACCCATATTTTACAAATTCAGGTCTGTTCTGATTTCACTGTGTTAGCTATGACTGAACAAATTCCTACTGGTTGGAAGTTGTTCTAGTTACCTAGTGCCACTCTGACAAGAAATATACCACAAATGGGAAGGCCTTAACAAACAGGAGTTTATTCTTACAATTTGTAGTCTTTAAGTCCAAGTTCAAAGTGCCAAGCTCTAGGGGCTGGGTGAAAGCCCCTCAACCTTGGGGTCCAGCTCTGCCTCCTGCTCCCAGCCCACTGGTGCTAGAGGCATTTCTTCACTCAGACAGCTGCTGGCTGCTGAGGCTGAAAAGCCCCAAGGTTGATAAATCAAAAGGCACAGTCCTAATGTTACCAAACCACATGGCAGGCCATTCACTTAAGTCCATTGTAAGTCCCAAGGTTGGCAGAGCATAGCAGGCTGCTGAGCAATGACACAGCTACATGCAGGGTCCAAGCGTGCCATAGGCTAGAGACCATTCCCAAAGGCTTCTCCTTATATAAAGGAAGCAGACTACATACCCAAAGGCAGCTACTCAGCTGCTTGTGGTAGATCCCACCATGGAGTTGATTGCCAGTCTCCTCATGGGGATTAACTACCACCAGCTGCCCAGCCACTCAACCAGGCCCAGCCAAGTTGACACACAAACATAACCATCACAGAAGCCCAAGTTCATTTATGGACATTTGCTCCTCCTATGCTCTACTGCTAACCAGAAGGCTGGCGGTTCAAACCCACCAGCCACTCCTCAGAAGGAAGGTTGGGCAATCCTACTTCTGTAGTGATACTGCCTCGGAAACCCAAGGAGGGGTCGCTATGAGTCGGGGCTGATTCGATGGCAAATAACAACAACAACATGCTCTACTGCAGTATTCTTCTACATGACCAGTATGATCTATCTGTAGGATGCTAGTCCAGTTGGGTAATTGTTTGGGGAAATGAACATTCAGTGATCAAATACTGTGAAGAATACTGAGTTGATGAATGTAAAGTGAGCTTTTCTTTGCAGATTTGCTCATAGCCTGTAACAAGTGAATATGCAGTCATGATTCTCGAAGATGAGGAATGCCTTTGACTGTGTTTTCCAAACACTGTCACCACCAATGTTTATCCTCCTTGGTGTGTCTTATGAAATGGTTTTTCCTGTTGAACCCACATTGGAGAAGGTTGCATCAACTAAAGCTGAGTCTGAATACCAAGAGATCATTTTAATACTGGTTGGTATATTCTCAATTCCTCATGCTCTTTGAGAAAATAGTGTTATCATGGGTTAGTAGGCTCTTTTTTTCTTGTACATTAACTCATTTATCTTTACAAAAATCCATAAGATGAGTATTATTATTATCTTTGCTTACAGACAAGGAAGATGAGGCACAGGGAGATTAAATAACTTGTCCAAGGTCACACAGACTGTAATGGTAGAAATTGTGTTTGACCCAAGAAGTTTTGTTTCACAGGCCGGCCACTCAACCAGTTTCACTAGAATGTGTGCTGTCAGTATCCTATGTGAGACTGGACAAAGCATTTCATTCCTCTGTACTTCATTTAATTCACAGTAAGTTGGGGATAATAAGATCTACTCTAACTGCCTCACTGATCTACTGTAAGATTTCAAAAAGAACTGTAAAGTCCAATAGAAGATTCATCATGATTATTCAAACATCCAGTCAGAGAAATACTCCCACCAGATGGCTTATTTTTCAATTACAGAAAGTTTAAAGCCATAATTATTCAATTGACTGTTAGCCATGCTTCATTATGTTTATCCTGTTCCTCTCGACATGTGTTTCAGAGGTGCTGTAAGAAACAAACATGTCTTCTACACTTCAGAAATAACAGCTGGCCTCTTTGTAGGAGGCTTCCCCACTGAGTCTTCCCACTTACCTTACCAGGCTCCTTAGAATCACCCGCTAAACAAATAAAAACAAATTATATTATAAATTATATTTATAGTTCAATTACAAGCATAGCTATATGATTTATAGAGAGCAATGTTAGGAAAATATCTAAGCAACATGATATAAAGTATTTTTACAAATAAAGCACATTATTTTAAATTCTCAGTGATACAGATTTCATCCTTTGAGTCACATGGAGTTACAGTTGCATTTCATTTTAAGAGTCAAGACCCAGTAAGGATCTTCTTTTCTTCTTAGGGAGAGGAGAGGAGGATCCTCAGAGTGTTTGTGAAATGTGCTCTTGAACATAGTATAGGTAAGGCAAATGGAAGAAATGATGAATAAAAGAGCTCTACACGAGGGTAAGACAACTAGGAAGAAGGTCTGGGGAGCTACTTCCAAAATCACAACAGTCCAACCTACAACCCATCATGGGAGTAACACAGGACCAGGCAGCATTTCCATTGTTCATGGAGTCCTCATGAGGCTGAGTAGCCTATACCGTAGCTAACAACAACAACAACAGCATTGTTGAGTGGTCCTGAGGATGTGCAAGGAAATGACTGTCAAGAGAAGAAACAGATGTCTTTTACTGTTAGACTAGAAGTTTGAGAAAATTAGATTTCCAGTCTCAGTCTTATTTTCTCACCCTGGTTTATTGTTCTCAGAAGACTGAAGCCGCCTTTGTAGTCTCCTCATAGCAGATTTCATCTCCTGATTCCTTAGTGCGTAGATCATGGGATTCACCATAGGGGTAATGATTGTGTTATTGATGGCTATGGCTGTGTCCAAGGACAGCGTAATGAAGGGCCGGCAGTAGATGTAAATGCAGGGCACAAAGTGGAGAGTCACCACCAGGATGTGGGAGGTGCAGGTGGAGAGGGCCTTGTTCCACCCCTCCCCAGAGTGGGATCGCAGCATCAGCAGAATAACGGTGTAGGACCCCAGGAGCAGGAGGAACCAGAGCAGGCTCAGTAGCCCATTGTTAGAGATCAACAGAAGCTCCAGAGCAAAGGTGTCAGTGCAGGCCAGTTTTACCACCTGGGGCACATCACAGTAGAAGGCATCCAGAATGTTGGGGCCACAGAAGGGGAGTGGGAGCATCAGAACCATCTGGACAATTGAATGCAGACCACCCCCCATCCAGGAAGCCACCACCAAGGTCACCCATACCTCTCTCCTCATAATGGTCACATAGTGGAGGGGCTTGGCAATTGCCAGGTACCTGTCATAGGCCATTACAGAGAGGAAAAAAACATCTGCCCCCCCAGCAAAGTGAAAGAAAAAGATCTGTGCCATGCAGCCATTGTAGGAGATGGTCTTCCTCTTCGATAAAAGATCCACCAGGAACTTGGGGACAGTGATGGATGAAAAAACAACGTCCAGGATTGATTTGTTCCGCAAGAGAAAGTACATGGGAGTGTGGAGGCGGGACTCCCAGGTGACAGTGACCACAATGAGCATATTGCCCAATACAGTTGTTATGTATACAACAAGAAAGACCACAAACAAGAAACACTCCAGCTCCTGAAGGTGAGTGAGTTCCAGGAAGACAAACTCCTTCACATGGGTGTGGTTGCCCTCATCCATGGTAGGGAAACCCTGTTCCAGGTCTGCCTTGGGAGAAGAGATGTTATCATGAGGAATATGGTGTCATGAGATAGCACCATTATTTATTACTTACTGTTATAAGGCTCTCTAAGTATCCAGATAATCATGACTGCTCAGAAAACTGGCCTAGTGCTTTTCCTTTTGTAGACTGCAAATTCTTTACTCTGACGATTCTTCTTTCCTGTTGGAAATACCCTGGGTTGACAGGAAGATCCATCACACCCGAGCATCCTGTGTCCTTATTCTAACTAGAGGGAGATGAATCAATAGTGCTCCATTTTTAAAATGATTTATCTTCTGGAAAAGTATCTTCTTCACGTATTTATAATGCTTTATACTTCATCAAAGGCTTTTATCTACAACACCACATCTTGCTTTGGATTCTCATGATGTCTCTGTGGGGTTTATAGATTGATTATAATTATCTTTACTTTATATACTGGGAAATGAAACTTAGAGCTGTTAATGCCTTGCCTACAGCTGTGTACTTGGAGAATTAGTAAGTGGCAAATCAATAATTTGAACAGAAATCAGTTTCCTAACACCAGTGGTCTTTCCACTTCACCACTGTATCAGATGAGAGAGCCACAGGGATTTACTTTGACCACTTAGTAGTTTATTGGAATCACTGGGTCGGTAAGTTCCTAAATGAGGAACCTGGCTGAATCAAGTAGTTTGCAGTTCAAACATACCTGCAGCTCAGAGAAGAAAGGCCTGGTGAACAGCTTTTGTAA